>NC_143393.1:51565278-51720309 GCF_980474605.1 Leiobunum rupestre
GGTAAAGACCATTTCTACTTTTGATTTGGTCGCTGAAGGAAGACCGAATGAAATCGCTTTCCTTCATGCTTAAACGACTTTTGTTCAACCGAAAACAAAGTTAGATGGACTGAAGTATTTATAAATATAAATTGATTTACGTGAATATAGGAAAAGAGACCATTCTTTAACGAAAACCAAAGAAAAAAACGAAGTAAGAAATGCCCATTTATTTGTGTCTGATTTAAAGTCCTGTTCACACTAGCAAATATCTTAGCCTAACCTCTTTGGTCAACGAAGTTGCTGAACAGAGTTGGTAGTTGCCACATTCCACGAAAATCTAATACTCAAAATTACGCACGTTAACCGCCTAAGAATAATACTCTAGTACTAGTTATCTTCATTCGCCAGTAGTTATTTAAGGTGAATGTGAATTGGTCTTCGTTCTGTTTTGTTTTGGGGCAACGTTTGAAATTTATCGGCTAAGTCATTACCGCGAATGTATCCTCACGGGTCAATACTATTCAAACCGTTTCCCGACGGTCGATCTTATTCCCTCGTCCCCCTTTGATTCCTTTAGCAGCATTGGTGCTCAATTACTAGTTGAGTAATGGCTGTTTTCGATGTAGTGACTTGCCTTTCAACCATGTTTTTAATGAAATTGCCGTTAATTACTACAAAAACCATAATACCGTCGCAGTTTAATTAAGCTTTCCTAATACAATTTCCAAAACATCCTTAAATATACTAAAGCAAGCAAACAAATAATATAAAAGACGTCTAATTAACAATGAATACGTAACGTTATTACATCTCTCGCGATTTACGTGTTTTCATCAAAGTTGCACTTTAAAAAAAAATAAGATTTGGATACAAATTATATGAAGACCAACCTGCAGATGGAGTCTAATTCTTATTCGGTCAAATCAGTTTGATCAAATCGGAATAAAGTTGAATTCCATACATCGTAATTGGATTAAGCATGAGAGATTGGATTGCAGTTTTAATCAAAGTTGAATTTTGATGTACCCAATTTTGGATACAATTTTGAAATTAAATTTGATACACCATTTTCGTAAGGGATCATTGATGCTCGTAAGTTAAAATTTTCATTCAATTTAATGTTTATAGTCCAATTATACAGGCGATATCACTTTTTTACCAAAGGGCAAAGGTATTGAGAAGTCTGCCAAATTTGGTGTTGGTTTTTACATGACTAAACACTTGACGCACGGCTCAGTCAAGCTCGCCAGACACATTTAAGCGTACACTACAAAAAATTGTATATTTACCATATATATTTTTATTGTTGTAAGATGTAAACTATATTTTTCTGGGACCAGAAGTAGTTTTTGTTTAATTCCTAAATATTAGTTAACCTTCTTATAAAGTTGACTTGTCGTTAGTCGAGGTCTCAAACTCAAATCTTTAAAACAGGAATCTTTGGGTCGAGTTTTTAAACAGTCTCCGAGGGAAGGGATATGAAAAATCTAGGATATCAACAGATGTAAATAAACCAAATATATCATACTGTTTTATTTATCATTGTGGAAATATTTTTCTTTAATTTCCGATTTCAAATGTCTCGGGGCAGCCGGAAGTCAAAACTTAACTTGTGGACAAAATAGACGTCAGCTTGAAAAAACGCGAGGGGTTACTCATAATGGAAACATTTGTACAGCTGATTACTTATTACTAAATGTTTCCATTATTTAATTTTTGACTAAATTTCTTTAATTATTTGATTTTATATGGAAATAGCAGTTAATACCGATGATTTTCTTTGATTTCATTTTGATTCACGGTATTTTATCTTTAATACCGGTGAACCAATGGTTACATCCGATTCCGAATTAGCTTATTAAAGCCATTGGTTAACATTTGATGGCTATTGAATACAAAATAGAAAACAATAGGCGAAACTATAAAGTAAATATTGTCTTAACCAACTTGTTAAAATGGGAATACAAAATCACGTGACTACCATATCACAGCCAACCTCGATTCGGTAACTCTTGTTCATAGTTGGCTGTGCGACGGTAAATTAAAAAATTAATCCTTCCAGTTACTGCAGACAGCTAATTAACTTACACCCTTCTATTACAAAATAATTTAAATAATAATAATAATTATATAATTTAGATGAATCGATCCAAATTTAAACTATTATTAGCAAAATAAAATGAATAATAGTTCGTATTTCTTAGGATAGATGGCGCTGCAGTTCTCCACAAAATCACGTGACTACCATCTTTTCAGCCCCCTGGACTCTATAGTTTCGCCTATTACCCACAAAACAAGTTATATTCGACTTCACGATCGTTTCTAAATCCGACTACTCGAGTAAACTATACGTAAAGGCATTACAGAAATACCGTGGAATAAATTGGACTCGATGTCACCTTAAATTTATCAAGCTTTCCAAGAGGATAATGTCAACACCTTCGGGGCTAATTACAATAGCTTTGATCTATTTACTGCTGGTTTGTTTTAATTACGTGTCTAGTTATTGAACAGCCTTTTCAATAGCTCAAGCGAAGACGGTCGCTTTTCCGGAAAGTGAGCAAAGGGAATGAATGAATATCCAGAGATCGAGCGTGCGGCCCATTGTGCCACGAGAACATTCATATTCAATTGGCGCTCGCGGAATCTCTCGACAAAAGGGACCAATTAGGAATATAAATCAATCTTGACGTCGCCATGCCCATTATCTATTCAAATATAATTCACCCCAAGCGGACAATTACAAACTTATTCTTGTACAGATTAACTCTTTAAATATAGATAAATTAACCATAGATTACACGCCTTTATTTGAATACGACCGGATCTTCCGCTTCGATCGATTGCGTCTCTATTTCGGATATTACATTATCGCGTAGCTCAAAGTTTGCGGTATTTAAAACTAAGCTGCTCAAGGTACACTTGATACTGAAATCGGCTAGATTTTCTGCTGATTTGCTCATTTAAATGTCGTGTTACCATACATTAAAATTACATTTGCCTTTCTGCGAAAATATAATAGAGGTTTAAGTTCACTTAGTATAGACATAAGTAACGTAATAACCATAAGTGTGACACTGCTAACTTTGTTTAAGAACCATTGGTTGTAGGTTATTTCGTCTTTGATATATTTACACTAGGTGAACTAGACCTTGATGGTGCAATAGCTCTGAAAATCAGTTCGGTGATATTTTTTACAAATTTTCATAATTATGTCTATTATGATAATTATTATATTATTATATTATTTCGGATATTCGGTATTTGCAACCGATAGATGGCCAACTAAAAGACGAATAACCTTAATTATTTCTTTTTGTTAGATCGCTTACCTGGCTTTGCGTCCGTTTCGAAAGGCGTTTTGAGGGAGACGAGCATAGCAGTCTGCGCAAGTGGCTCGATAGAAATCATCAACAGAGAGCAGCTCGTCTTTGTACCGGCACCACTGAGAATTTACACTCGAGTCGAGCACCAGAATCTGAAATTAAAAATATATATACAGTCGAATTTATTTATAATTCCACTACAGGATGGGCAAAAAAAAGGCTTTTTCTAAAAATGAAATAGCCAATGTGGTTTTAACCGGTAAAACCAGGATGAAAGCACCAGTAAAAAATCTGATATCAGGCTCTAAGATGTATTTTTCCTATACTCAGTTGCAGGTTAAGAAAAGCAAAATAACTACATTTGGCGGAAAGATTTTATCACCAATTACCGGTAAAAAGGAAAATGTCGCCTGTTTTCTGTCGAATTCCTAAAGGTTCCTACACGTGATATATTAATCAATTTTAGAAATGTCAATTGCGTAAATTTCAAAGTAATCAATAAATATTTAATGCTGATTTTCAGTTTTAATTTTTGAGAATTTTAAGTATTATGCTCCTAAGCAATCATCATCTCGCTCGTTATGTAGGTCAACGTGGCAATCCAGGCATTACATGTTCTATACTTACCCTGGACTCGCCAAATGGATTTTTTAGGTACTAGTAATATTTTATTACCACTGTTCTTAAATCTTACCTATGCTAATTAATTATCACTTTGAAATATAACTTTGAAATAACTATGTACCGCGCACGGGTATATTTAGAAATTTAACCATAAGCAGGCCAATTCGAAATTTCCAATGCCGATTTAACGGAAATTCGTGTTAGTATCGTTTTGCCAAATGTACTCGATATTTTGTCTTTCTTAACCGGCAACTGAGTACAGTGCTGATACTTTTAGCAGATGATTCAACTCAGAAAGTCTTAGTTTCGTACTTTCGTTATTGAATGCCTCTTGTTATTCATATTTAATTCGAAATGAAGATTATTTTCCTTGTTTTCACAGTTTTTGCCTTTTCACTTAAAAAACCGGTTTTAACCACGGATTTCTTTAATGGGTTAAAACCGGTCTGGCTGGGTCTTGCCAACCCTGTTCCAGTATATTCTTTATGTTTGTACATTCTCTTTATGAGTTATTCCTAGTATGAATATCGTAGGTGTTACTTTCTTTTATAGATTTATTAATTGTATGGATTGTTAAGTTGTACATTGTCTTACGGAAAATATTCTTTTACTTTCGAATAGCGGTTAGCAACGACCACAAATAACATAATATAAGTAGAATCCTTCCACTTCTCCTTAGGCGAGTTTTTAAATTGATAATCTGTTTCGCTAATGACCATAGAAATTTCTGTCGTTGGCGTTTTTGAAGGATCAGGCAACGCTAATTAAAAATCGAAACGCCTTCAACAGAAAAATTAATGTTTGCTTCCGGAAAATTTTGATAAATTATTGATTCTCAAATTAAAATTGACTATTATAAAGTAACGTTTTGGTTCTGAAGGTAATTATTTTCTAATTACGGCCGTTGTGTTATTTCTTTTCGGATGAATGAAATTTAAACGCTCCCTTGTATAGACTTTTTGTTTAGCGCCACAATGTGGGCGACGTCATTTTGTACAAGCCAAGATATAGGCCATATTCTATTGGATTGTTCATTCCGTGGCATATGGGAGCATCTTTTGAAGTGGGTGGAAGATAATCGCACGGAGCCTAAACTCTCTGTTGGGCCTTAGCCAAGATGAGTGGGACCCATAAATAATCGCGTCAGTGTTAATAACCTGACAAAAACTAAAACAAGGATGGGGAAAATATTATGTAATATGGATTATAACCCCTTTTAAATCTTTTTAATAATATCGTATGTTGTGCAAATATTTCAGTGAAATATTCAACTGATACTTTCGGAACGTTTAGCAATATTCAAAAAAATTGTAGTGTTTGTTTGAATTTTTTTTTAACCTGCTGCGCTCTGTTTTAAAAAAGTATACCTCTGTACAGCAAATAAAAATCTTTAAACCATGACTATCATGGTCGTTTATACGACTATATTAAGGGGCGTAAAAAAGCCGACCTACCCAGCAAAATTTGAATTTATATGAAAGATCAGTAAGAAACTGCTATTTCATTACAGCTCGTCTGAAACGCAGACGAATTAAAACCGAAAACACGAAACTACGCGAGACACGAAATTCGTCTCCATCTTTTAATGTAGGTCATCCATAATTTAGATTTTTTGTTTATAGTACGTCAACAGAGTATATCATCCAAATATAGTAATATTCTTAATGGAATATTAAACAAACGTTGGTATATCGGTATTTCATTGGGTATAAAAATTTGTCTGAAACAATTCACCGAAAATGATAAATTTGTCTATGCCTCTAAATATTACAACGTAAGAAGCACTCCATCTGAATCCTGTAGGACTGTAGGAACAATCTCCTTCAATCACCGCTAAGTGAGCGACAATCGTTGAAAATGGTGGCAGTAACGATTTCTATATGTTATGCCATAAGTTAATAACGCCTGTAAGTAACCAAATACGCCCTTTCAAGGTAGAATCGCGGTCTAGAAAATGTGATGTCAAAACGTGCATCTCTGATTCCTGAAATGAAATATTTAAAAAATATCGGAACTAGCGATAGGAATGCAGTCTAGAATGAAACTTAAATGGAGGCGGTGGCGCCTAATAAGGTGGATGAGTAAAAAAAAAATTTTTTGCTTCGGCGGGGGACTGAAATTTCCAGGGGAATACCGAAATAGACCATTCTATTAAATACTAATTATGTGTTTATTTACTTTTGTGTATAGAGAGTCAGAAGGCTTGGCCCGATTTTTCATGAACCAGATAGTCTCAAAAACGTATTCTCTAGCAAACCTGCCAACCTTGTTGACTGGATAAATAGTGCTTTTGTGATCAAAATCCTACTCATTTAACGGTTATAATTTTATAAAAAGCATTATAAATAGTGAATTAACCATATCTCATTGATTTTGTAAATAGTTCAGTTATGGACTTAATATATTTTGAAATATACTATCTTCACGTAGGTTACCTTAGCTATATTTTGAAATCGACTTTATGGATGACGCTTCTGAAAATACCAATTAAATAGGAATGAGCATAAGTATGATTTTTAAAACCAAAGTTTGCAAGTCCTACTGAAGTAGCGCTATGTTGTCTTTGTGAAAGTGTTTGGTCTGATTAGCTAGGAATTTATAGAAAGGTCTATTGATCTCTCTTTTCAAAGCTCAGGCTATCCCTGTCCCAAACGGAATTAGAGAAACGTCGGCTTCGGTAGTTCAAGTTTTTACGAAGGCTACGTTGATACCTACTGCCTAAAATGCATAGGTGGCATAGTTCCGGCATAGGTTGATTTCCTACCGTAAACGTTGCTACTATAGAAATTAAACCAAGGAGCGGAATCACTTTTTATAAGGCATTGTTGTTTTGAAACAGGCATAGCTCTTTTTGCCGAGATTCGTAGGGATAGAATACTTTCCACGCCCGACTTTACCTGGTGCGTAAGGCTTGGTGCTGTCCTCTAGGTTGCGTTATAGATGGCCCATAGAATTTTTTAGTATGGGGTTGGGGGGTGCCGCGTGCCCTCCGGCACTCGAGCGAAGTGAGTGCGCGTCGCCGTCAGGCGGCATTACTCGGCGAAGACTTCGATCCCCCTCGGAATCGCGCGCTAAGTCAGGCTAATCAAATTTTAACTCAATGCTCAGGACCTGATTTACAACTAAACGCGCCTAATTCCAAATACCTGACATGGCTATTAATCTAATTCAATTTTACTCATAATTCAATTTTATTTTATTCGTTGCTTCCCTTATCTATTTTTCCAGCTGGTCTCGGCGCCCCCAGTTTGTTTTCCTCTCTTGAGTTCCTTGCACCCGTCCCGACCTTTTAACCTTTTAACGGGTTAGTGTAAAATTAGTAGAAGGGGAGTTAGTGTGAAAGAAACTTTAAGAAAGGGACTTCATAGTCGGGGAGGTTTAGTTGGGATTTTTAAGTAGCTCAAGCCGTTTTGCTACGCGTGTTACGTTTTTGCTACAGCGTTTACCTTTCTTACGTACAAATCAGATCTCATTCTATAAACTAACACCTCGGGGAAGCCGGGTATAGAGACTTGGCACTCTGTAGCTTTGGCCATGGCCGCCATTGTGGTAAAATTTTTATCCCCACGATAAAAACTATTGAAAAAAAACTGTGACGTAGTACTGCCAAGTTCCTATTAAAGCGGTTCTTCGTATCGCCTTAAAGGGGATAGACAACGGGGGCCGAACCGTTCATAAGGAGGGATGAGAAGGGGGAGACAGAGAGCCGTGAGGGGGACAGAGCTAGTTACGGGCCAAACGCGAGGCCAAAGTTGGGATTTTCGTCATACGCAAAAACAATTAAAAGTTACAAGTCTCTGACTAAATTGGCAGAAACTAACGTTTGTACAAAGTTGCTAAATTAAAGTTTAGCTCATTGAGTTAGGAATATATAACTAGAGATACAATTACGGCTTCAGAAATCGGGGTTTCGCTGGACAAATTCTTCACTGACTGTAAACTTTATCATTTGGCGGTGGCGCCTTCTATCTTTTCCGTGCAAATATCGTCTGCTTTTTGCACGTGTTCACGTGTATGTTAGTGGTAATTTGAATTTAGGATATTTAAATTACTGGGAAGAAACTAAAAAAAACGTTTAATATTCTGATTATAATAAAAAGTAAAAATTGTATTATTCTAACAAAACTCCCAACATAACTTTTAACTTTTAGACAATATCAATTTAGTATTTTCCCAATGCAAATGCAATTCCTTTTCACCTTCTCATTAATATTCTTCGCTATTTTACCGAGTCTTAAGTCGGTTTAAAAGTTAATTACTTTAGGGACGGGGAAAATTAAATGATATAATTCAAACCAACCTCTTGGTCAAACATGTGAACATTTAAATCTGAGACACGTGTTTCATCATGGTCAAATATGATCATTGTTAAGGCACCTTCGAACCAGTAACTCAATTTTTAAGGTAAGGCGTTTATTTGAGGCCCCTTGATTTTCCAGTTTAATGCTTCTTATGCATTTTTTCTTTATTTGAAGAATTTTAACAACACTCAGATGGATAAATTAACCCTTCATGGTTCCGTAGGATTATTAGGCCTTTCGTTGTTAAGCAATAATCATGTTGGCGATATTTATCCCTTCTTCCTGCAACAGCTCAAGCAGGATTACCAATAACCAAAGTATATCCTTAAATATAAGCTTAATTTAGAAATTTTCCATTCAATTGTATTTTAATTTTTCCCAGGTTTTGTAATTTGGTTTATATTTCAATTAGGGATTCCTTTGCCCCGTGCTTTAAAATTTTATAAAATATACATGGCACTTTTTGTAGAAATTTTCATACAACATTATTTTTCTTTCAGTTTGATCTCATTTATGAATGTATGTTTCTTTTTGGTTTGTTTGTACACAAGCCGGGAACGTCTTAACATTAAATAAATAAAATTGCAAAGTTGGCACTGCATTTTACCTAAGAGTACTCTTATTTTCGCGTTGTCATGGTAAGCAGACTGATCAAAATGAACCCCGCAAATCGCGTCTTCCTGTTGTGGACCTGGTGTCGCATCCGTTTGTTTAATAGCCTCAAGCCATTTCTTTACTAAAGTCGGTCTTTTAATTGGGAATCTAAATATTAAAGCATTTCTCAGATAAATCCCTTCTATTCCTTATTTCTTATTAAACACTTACTTATGCATTTAACATTTTGGTTTCTACCGGTATAATCACAAACATTTAACTAAAACGTTTCGACCCATTATGGTGTTTATTAAACAATTACAATAGCCTATTAAAAATAATCTTTTACATTAATTTATATTTGTCTAATAAATCACTGTAACTTCGAGACGCGTTTAGTTTGCTAAGCCTAATTCTCCGTTTAAAATTTTGCGTCAATTTCGCGCGAAACAACGTCACCTGAAAGTAAAATCCACGTAACTAAATACACAAATCAGAATGATATACGTGGATTTTGCTTTCAGGCTTTAATGATTCCCACAGCTAGAGATAGATGGCAACATCGTCGAGTGATAATGTTTCAGATTTGAAGCATTTTTGTCCCGCGACTACCAGATTTCAATTGTTCCTGGTTTAGCCTCGGATTTTCATACCAAGTTTTGGCGGAAGGCAATTGAAGCTCATATCACAAGGTATTGTACTAAATACATAAAAAAGTTGTAGACAGTCTATTAAAATGATTTTGACTCTACCAAAATGTGTTTTCTCAAGACACCGAAACATCACGTCACGTTAAAAAAACTTATTTCGATAGATTTCATTCAACTGTTACTTATAACATTTCTATTTGACACGTAAATGTATCGTAGCCCCGTTTTGTTTTACAAAGGGGAAAATATTATACAAAAAACAATTCTTCGAACTGAAAAAACCGAGGGGCTAACCACTTCCCGTAATCGGTGTACACTCTAACTGGAATGATTACGTAATCTTCTGTAATCTTTTATACTCATTCGTAATCCCGTAATCATTTGTATTAGCGCGTAACCATCTGTAATCACGCGTATTCATTGGAATTATTCTCCCGTACTCATTAACTCATCTGTAACAATTTGAGAGTTTTGGGTTGCCTGTGCACTCATCGTATTCATTCTGTACTAATCGTAATAATTATGTACTCATCGTAATCATTCTGTACTCACCGTAATCATTCTGTACTCATAGTAATCATTATGTACTCATCGTAATCATTCTATACTCATCGTAATCATTCTGTACTCATCGTAATCATTCTGTATTCATCGTAATTATTCTATACTCATCGTAATTATTCTGTGCTCATCGTAATCATGTGTACTCATCGTAATCATCTGTACTTATTGCGTAATCATGTGTACTTATCTGTACTCATCAATGATAACGTAATCGGTGTACAGGCCAATTATTACTGGTTAGCCTCTCGGAAAAAACGATGTTTATTCTTTTAAATAGTACTGCTACCAAGCGACAGATATTCAAATTATTAGGCGAGACTTACTTTACAATGCAACTTTTTTTGATTATTTATCTGAGTATTTATGTTGCTAATAAATCAAAATTCCACATAAAAATCTTATTATTTAATTGCTTTGTAAAATAAGTCTCGCATAATAATTTTAATGAATTTGTGCTTATTAAAGTTATTTTCAACCAAGTTAATAGTGTCAATATTATTATCTCGTGTAACATTGATCTCTAGAATAGAATCATTAGTGAACCTCTTTCTACCAGAATACAAAATAGTATTCACATTGTTAGTTGGTATAAGTGCATTGAAATGCCCTGTTTTGAAGAATATCCTCGAAATTTGTTTGAAGGCAATCTTCAACTAAGCCGGATTAAGAAAAGTCTTATTGGGAAATGGCACTAGCTTCACTGTCACGTAAATAGTTGGAAATTTCAATATTTGCTTTTCTCTTAGCTGATATTTTTGCCGCTTGTCAGCCCCGACTTAACAGTGTCAGGTTTGCCATGAAATTTTAATCCGTAGAAAAAGAGAACGTTGGCTGACCTCACAACTCCGAACGCCAAAGGTAGCCGCGGTTTAAATCGTCGCCATTCTCGTCTGTATTTTATTCGGAGGGCTGGATCAAAATCAATACCAGTCATTGTATACCTTGCGAAGCCTGAGCGCAACCGACAAGTTACCCTGTTCGGTTGTAAAATCTAGTAAACGCCAATTTGGCAAAATTCTAGTAAGTAGTGATTTTAAGGTTTACTAACATAATAAAAGTACTGTAAATAATTTAATTTTCATTTATTTCCGTAAAATATTAGTTTAAATTTAAAAGACAAATAGGATCATAATTACTACAAAGGTTACAAAATTTCGGACTTATCTTTAAAAAATTTCTTGCGCCACTACTACTATAAATTTATAATTATATTTCATAAGTATGTCACTTTATTGGAATTTCTTCTAATACTTATGTGCCACGTATAATTGACGTGATGGTCATATCCAAAAATTAAAGCATCTCTTACGAGAAAAATAAACGACTTAAAGCATCTCTTACGAGAAAAATAAACGACTTAAAGCGCATCTTACGAGAAAAATAAACGACTTAATAAAAATTAAGCAAAGATGATGTATTAGGCCAACAGGACTGTAATGAGGTTGACCAAAAATGTGTGGTCATTCTAAAAATGTTTTTTTTTAGAAAAAAAATGAAGCGTTCAGCAAATATGGAACCGGCACCCTTTTGTAAAACAAGTGGTAGTATTTACAAGGGCCAATATATGAAATATAATAATTATTCATTTTAAAAACATTCTAAGACACTAAATTAAGTAAATTAATTACATAATAATAACAAGAATGCATTTAATTATACTCAGGGAGAATGAATACGTCGAGATTATTTTTAGCGTTTCTCCAATTCCACCCGTTGGGGTCCCCGGTATGCTCCTTCACTTTAATAAAATCAAATAATACTGCAATCTCATTGGTTCTTAAAAATTACGTTTTTCGACGCGATTAACGCTGCTGCGAGGACGCAAAAAATAAGACCGCCTCCTTTTCCCCTCCCCCCCTTAGCGTGACGGGGTTAGGGCCTCAACGTGTCCGTCGATAGTCTCGACATATTCATTCTCCCTGAGTATAAATAAATACATTCTTGATAATAATTAACAGAATTAAAGTTATTATTAAAATAATTATTATTAAAAAATAATAATTAATAAAATAATAATATTTAATCAAATAATATAAATTAATCAAATAATGATAATCATAATTAATCAAATAATAATAATAATAATTAATCAAATAATAATAATAATAATAATTAATCAAATAATAATAAGAAAAAGTAAAATTGTAAAGTTAAAAGTGCCAAACTCTTAATCTAAATGATACTAAAATGTAAATATGCTCCTCTCTAACTTAGAATACATGTAAACCCCCCAAATGTAAATAAAAGACGTCATAAAAAAATAATAATAATAATATTTAATCAAATAATAATAATAATAATTAATGAAATAATAATAGTGAGTTAATTAAATAAAAATTAATCAAATAATAATAATAATAATTAATTAATTAAATAATAATAATAAATCAAATAATAATAATTAATTAATTAATTACGCATTGTAACCCGGCCACCTGAATTAATGGCTTCAAAAATCGCTTGATGACTTAGGCCTAAGGTGGTGCCTTGGGTATAAGCCTAGCTGATAATCATTATTTTTATAATAATAATTAATCAAATAATAATAATAATAATAATAATAATAATAATAATAATAATTAATTAAATAATAAAAATTAATAATAACAATAATTAATTAAATAATAATAATAATTAATTAAATAATAATAATAATTAATTAAATAATAATAATTAATTAAGTAATAATAATTAATTAAATAATAATAATTAATTAATTAAGTAATAATAATTAATTAAATAATAATAATTAATTAATTAAGTAATAATAATTAATTAAATAATAATAATTATTCAAATAATAATTATTAGTCAAATAATAATAATGATTGAGAGCCGGCTTGCGTGACTAAAAAGAGCAGCGGTTATTTGATTAGTTTTTATAACTATTTAAACATTCAATTATTTCATTGCGGTAAAAAATCAGGAATCGTTGAAACAATGTAATTCGATATTCGAGTTAATATTTTCCCACTATTTACAATAAAACTGGAAAAAGTTATTATATGAATTTATCTATGTAAATCAAATTTATAATAGGCGTTTATTAACTACTTAAAATATAAAAAAAAATTAGCGCTATAGTGTTTTTATCCTTAATTAGCTGGAAAATTATTACTCGAACTATTTGCACGATAAACTAACCATAGAAATTCAAATTTTAAAAAAATTCACTTTTTGGCGTTTAGTAGGTTTTGGCACGGATCATACGTATAATTCCGCCGTCGAGTGTCGCTCGTGTCGCCTGACGTTTTTATGAGGTAGCGAGTTGGCGCCCACGTGTCTATCTTCCTTGGGCGGGTGGCGTGGGTGAAGAAACCGCGCTACTCCTGCAAACATTGTTATTCAGGAAACGTATCGTTCTTAATACATCCTGCCAAGTATTCTTTCCGACGTAAGAAAGTGTACTTTCCAACGCGTCGTAAATATAAAACTTTTCCTCTTCGAAGATGAAGAAAAAAATTCGAGGAATAGGGTAATCTCCGTCGCCTTTTTCTCGTTGAACTTTTGTAATCATTTTGTAATATTGAAACGAACAGCGAAAAGTATATCAAAGTAACTTTCCGAAATTTCAAAGCCTATCGCCAATCTCTTTCATACGGTGGTGGGCATTTTCACGAAATGTTGGCTCAACTCGTGAACGACTCCTTCTAACTTTATCGCGTTCTTCTCGTAAAGAAGTTCATATTGCACGTACGGCACTTAAATCACAACTAGGTTTTGAATGTCAATGGGTAATTTAATGAATTTTAGCATCGTTTTTTATTGTTTAATTATTACTCTGTTTTTTTAGATTAATTTATTAAAATAAGATCTTGAATGTTTCATCGTCCACAATAAACTCTTTTAATTAGCCTAGAAATCTACATTTCTGAAATTAATCTCGATTGCATTGAAATAATTTTTTGGATATGCCTTAAAAATTCTTTAAAAAAAACGTGAGTTTTTCAATATACGGGTTGAGTTACCAAAGTAATTTTATGAATAGACAGCGTGATTGATAAACCTTGCGTTTATTATTGAGATAACTCACGAGACATTAGAAAGAATCAATGTGGATATCCTAATTTTTGCTAAATCCGTTCTCGGAAATTTATGAGATTAATTTAATTTGACCTTAATTTCAGCATTAAAATCTGTGTACCTTGCGTAAATTCTTTTACTTTCATTGGAATGTAATGTTTGGTTATAGCTCTTTTGTAGTAGTTATTAACATTAAATTTGTTACATATTTAACTTTCAGGTATACTTATCACATCTTGTTCTTCTCTTATTTATTCACAGGTGGAAAATTTACATCTCATATCAGCGACTCTCAACGCTCAATAAATAACCAACCATCATGTTGTAAGAAATTGGGGTAAACTCTGTTATGTTGCTTTTGTCAGCAAGGTTTTCAAAGGTGGTTGAAAAGTCAAGCACTTCTTTATGCAAATTGTAATTCAAAATAATTAAATAAAATCACATTATTTAAACCTTGTAGAACTAGGATTCTGACATGTTTCAGTTCATTTGAGTATTTTTATTTTTATTTTTTTAGATATCATGTATGTGTATCTGTATAGGGTTGTTTTAAATTATTAAACGTCAATTTACTTCTAAATTCCTTTATGCAAAACGATAAATTTGACTCATTTAACTAGGGATAATAATAATCATAATTATAACATGGATTAAATAACCTTACAGGGATAGTTCTCTCGGGTACAATATTTGCTCCAGACGTACCCTGGTGGCCAGAATTGTCAAAGACCGGAAGTCTCCATTTTACCGATACACGGGAGAAAAATTGCAAAGGGGGTGCAATCGCGATTGATGAAATTATTATTTTGTAGGCCAAGGCCTATCTATTAAAAACTTGTTTACAGTTTGAAAGCCTATAAACAATTTACCGAAAAATTAGGTGATATACATTAATGGCTAAAAAACAATATGAAAAAGGTCGCTTACAGTACTTATTATTTCCCACATTTAACCAGGAAGCTCCAGAGCCACTAAGGTACTGACCACGATTGAATATTTCAATTTCAAATGTAATAAAACAAACCGTTGGAAAAATATTAAATTCGCCAAAAGTCAACGCGAGATGGCGACGTGTCAAGAAATCTTATGCCGTATTTGTATCGGTAAAGGGGGTAAAATTGAGGGGACGGCAAAAATATCTGGCAGCCTCGTTTGAAACAAACATCTTCAACTCGTAGTATAGTAAAATGAATTAGAGAGAACTATCCCTGTAAGGTTATTTAATCCATGATTATAATCAGCTAAGCTAATCATGGATAGTAGATTTGAGAGGATCGGTAAAAAGCCTGGTTTTTAGCCACCTTAAACCAATCACACTAAGGGAGTCGTCCAAGGTTATTTGAAAAAAAAACAAGTATCGCTAAGAGTGGACGATACTGTTCGAAAAAAGAAAAAAAGATAAACACGAAGTACATTTTTACACCAAAAGGTATTTTTTCACGTTTTTATAGATTAAATATGATATAGTAAATATCAGTTGATAGTTTTTATTGAATTAAAAAACCGAAATTAAAAATTACTAAAATATAATTCGTAAAAAATTACGTAACAATATCAACCGCAGTCTCGGAGTCTCTCGAGCTGATTGATACGCGGGGAGAAATAAAATGCACCGTGGAAGGGTATCGAAAACCTGTCCTCTTAATTTACTGTCCATGAGCTAATACCCAAATAACTTTAACCAGCTAGGCTAATACCCAAGGCACCACCCTAGGCCTAAGTCATCAAGCGACTTTTAAAGCCTTGAATTAAGGTGGCCGGGTTACACTGCGTATGAGGGTGGTGGCAAGCCCTGCATGCCACGCGATTGAGCCAACCAGTGGGAAGAGAGTCGCTAGTCGTTTGCGCAATTTAAAAAAATTAAGAACATCCACACAGCAACAACCATTTCACAACTTGTGGACTTGGCGTTTAAGTTCTGCTCTCGGAGATGACATTTTGGGCTTCCTATTTTTAATTTTGCTGGCTTTTCGGGATTCATACGAAGAATTCTAATTGAACGAGTAGTTTGCTTTCCTCAATTCGTCTCATTCTAAATCCCTCAAGTCATTCGAAAAGGAGTGGAGCGTGCCCACTACGAAACTAGTAAAACTACAGCGAAGAAAGCATTTTGACTTCATTTTTCTTTTGGAGAAAGTCAAAAGTAACGCCTTCCGTATCTGCCATTTATCTTCGCCTTTAAGCTAAGCCCGCTTCTATCATTAATAAAGGTTTCGCGGATGCAGCGGCTTTAAAGGCCACTTGCTCTTTGCCGTTTTTTTTATTTGATTGATTCCATATGCGGACGCTTTTAGCTTCGAAATTTCAAATGAGTATTGGAGTACAACTGGTTGGATAGCTCCGTCATTGAACCATAGCGCTTTTATGGTTGAGTTTGCAGCAATAGCCAAGTTCTACTTTTGATCACGCAACGCTAAGGTAGGGTGGCGGAGTGGTTAGCACTTTCGCCTCGCAGCAAGAGTAGCCGGGTTCGATTCCAGATTGTGGCACTGGGTGAAAACTCGGAACAACTCCTTCTGCGTTGAGTTTGCAAGTTCTCTCCCCACTGGTTTAAGGGGTTTTCCCCCGAGTTCTTCGGTTTCCAATTCCATATAAACTTGTCTAGCTTAACGGTAATAGTTAATGTAGGGAGCTGTTAGCTCGCGTGGCATGCAGGGCTTGCCACCACCCTCCTACGCATTGTAACCCGGCCACCTGAATTAAGGGCTTCAAAAGTCGCATGATGACTTAGGCCTAAGGTGGTGCCTTGGGTATTAGCCTAGCTGATTATTATACCCGCTTGTATGTTACAGTATCATTGGTAAGAATAAATTATCATACGCTTTACTGCTACTGGTATATTTCACGATGCAAGCATTCAGGTCCTACGAATTTGGATAGATCATTTCTCAAAAGGGATAATGGATACACCTAAATTGAGCCCTTATTCATGCGACCCATTCCTCATCCAGACTGTCCACCTCAAGAAGAATAAGACTTGCAATAAAATATTTAATGAATTATTGAACTCTCTGCGGTGCTCATTGACCCATTACGGAACTAATTTGTTGCATTACCCTTAAAATTGTTTGCGAATTTGTACCAGATTATCAGCGAACCAGACAGCAAGCTGTTGGTTCGCGTCGCATGAAAGGCTTGTCACCACCCTTCTATGCACTGTTACCGGCCACTCTTTATTGAGGTAACTTGGGTCTAAGGTGGTGCTTAGCTGATTAGTATAAAGTGGGATGGAGGAGTGGTTAGTACTTTAGCCTCGCAATAAGAGGAGCCCGGTTCGATCCCAACTCGGAACAACTACGTTTGCGTTGAGTTTGCAAGTTCTGTCTCCGGTGGTTATTGGGCTTTCTACCGAGCTCTTCAGTTTCCCCTTTCCATAAAAACTTCCTAAGATAAACGGTAATAGTAAGTGTAGGGAGCTGTTGGCTCTCATAGCATTAAGGACTTGCCACCTAGGAGCAACATACACAGCACCCCACACAAGGAGAACGCAACCCGTCAAAAGACGTGGATTTTCTTGTGTACGTTTTTCATTGGTTAGACGCTTTAGCGCCGGCTGCCGTCGGAAGGGGAAAATTAGGAAATTGTCTTCCCCCCGCTCGTAAAACGTTCAGTGTAAAGGCTCGTGACGCCCGTCCAATGAAATTCGTACATGACCCTTCGTTAGCGTGTTTAAAGGCAAGCTGCGTTCTCCTTGTGTTTGTTGCTCCTAGTTGCCACTACCCTCCTACGAAATTTAACCCGGCCACTAGTCTGTAGTTGCTGCGGTTCTTTGGGTTACTATTATAGTTAATCGAACCTTGACCAGGGTGTAAAAATCCTTGAACTGCGGGAGACGAACCAGATGAACGAAGTCGAGTACCCCAACTGTCAGTTGCAAGTTCGTGCCAAAACTCAAGTGGGAAATATAATAGTCTATTTTTAAGATTTCTACTCTTAAACGTGACGTGATCTTCCCCAATCCCCTCAAAAAAACGTGTAAATAATGTTGTTTTCGATAAACATGCAATGGTAAAATGAATCATAAAACATCATTTAAAATGCAACCCATTGTGATAATTTGAGTAAAATCTTTTTAAGAACAGCGCACCCAAAGTTTATCTAACTCGTTCTTAAAGTTTCAGTCTGGAAAACATCTATTCATAAAACGACTCATTGTAAATTTTGAAAAACTAACTATTTTATCAATACAATTTGTCCTATTAATTATTTATAATAATATACTAATAATTAATCAAACAATAAACTGTAATATAGCCTTTAGATTCAATAGTTGCACGTTGCAGCGTATGACCTTTATTCTTAACACGAAGAAATAATATTAGTTTACTAGAGTTTCTAAACGAATAAAGTAACGAATAAATAACTTATATTTTCTTGTGGGGCAAAACACATTGATGTTTGCCTACCCGAAGTAGTTTCAAATGATTAGGCACATGAATAAAATGATTCGGGAAATTTAATATTAACCGTAGATATTTTTTCAATATTATTTGCATTTGCTTCTACATTATGTATTCGAAATTAATAAATATTTAGGTACTTAGAAAACTATATTCAAATGCTGAAAGATTTATTTTTCGTGGCAAATACTCATTTTTTACATTTTCTAAATATTTTAATTCAAATATCCATTGAACAGTTTTGGCATACACATTTTGGGTTTCAATAGCATCACCAGTAAACGCAAGTGAAAATAAAAAGGCCCTTTATAAAGTGAATTTATATTAGCGTATGTGTTTCACCAAGTACTTTACAAGTGCCTAAAGTTAGTAATAATGTTTTCAGGATATATTTAAATCTTACATAATATTTTATTTAAAATAATGTCAAGTTTACCTAAATAACGTATAAAAATTATAAAATGAGGACAGCCTTGATTTAATAAACAACGTTATTCCCTGTTATGAGAGCTTAAAGTTAAATATACTATTCCATTTATAATATTTACAATTTTGAAAAATATTCTATTTTGGTATGTCACCTTAGCTATATAGAAAATATCGACCTTCTGACTGGCGATTGCCTTTAATGCTTTGTACAAAATGGTGGCGAAAATATCTGTCGGAAAAGATTTATAAGGTGTGTTTGTTACATGCCTTATAAAATACAAGATATAAACTAAGAAACGATACAAGGCCAATAAATCCAAAAGTAATTAAGCTAGGAATTTGAAACTTTCAGGACCCATAGAACGTGCACGGGGTCACTTGACAACTGAAATATCCATGACCTTGAACCATGTCATCAAGTTCATTTAAAATTTATCTCGAGAACCATTATATAGAGATACAAAGTCAGTTTCAATTAGAAAAGTGTTGTTCTTCATATTTTAGGTGTAAATAACTTTGAAACCTCCTAATTTGACCAATAACAAGTCTAGGGAATTTAGACAAAAAGGTTTTGATGAAAAAAATGTACCAGACACCAGGTTGAAGGGCTATTAACTCAAAAAGTACTCATGCTAGAGTAAAAAAATTTGCTAGACATACTCATCTAGTATGAAGTTTTTAGAATTTGCAAACTCGAATGACATTCTACTCATATTTCAAGGTCATTCTAAGTTTAAAAAACCTTCTAGTTGTATTTCTAACAACACGCCCAATGAGTACACAAAACGACAAAAAAAACTTATGGACAGTTTCACTTACAAGGAAGCCCTCCAACCGTCGCCTTAAACAAAAACCACCAGAATCGAAATCCTTATTCTCTTATCATACATATTCGGAAAGTGATAAATCTTTTTGGAAAGCCCTACGATTTAAAATATTATTTGTTTCTAAAAATTCCCACTTCAATGTTACGTGGTTTTTGCTTTCAGGCAATGTCCTATACGCGAAACAAACCTTACCCGTTACCAGTACCAAAGTATATATATTCATTGCTTTTTTGGTCTCAGGCAACATTGATTTTTAGTATAGATATCCATCTCAAATAATTAGTTGGACCATATCCGGTTTTTCGATCTCCGGAGATGACGAAACTGATCTTCCACAAATCTCCGGAAGCTCAACTACCCCCATAGCGATCTCCGAAGTAATAGAACCACAACCATCATATTTGGAATCATCTTCCGGATGTCTATTTCGATGAGCGATTCAGAGAGCAAAATATATTACCACAAGTCTTTAACAATATCCCAAGAATGTCTCTTTGAGAAATATTTTACTGAGAGCTATTCGCGTCAACTGAAGAAAAGGGCCCAAGTTAACGATAGTGAGTGCGGCCAGCTGTGTGTTCGCGTGGCATGAAGGGCTTGCCACTACTCTCTACGCATTGTAACACGGCCACCTGGAATAATGGCTTTAATCGTCGCTAGCTAACCCGGCCTACGTTTATTATTATTAAAATTATTTCTTCGTTAATCATTTGTTACTTTTATCGAAGAACTCAGGGAAATTGGGAAAACCCTTTTAACTCAATGTAGAAGGGATGTTGATTAGCTTGAACAATCATCTCACTGCTGATATTATTCGATTGACACCGGTACCTGAGCTACGTTCGGCTGCTTTATCAAAATTGGTTGAAAAATCGATAACGTTTTGGAAAAAAGATACTACGGGGCGCTTCTTCAGCTTAGCCTGAGGGGCTAAGCACTTCCCGTAATCGGTGTACACCCCAACTGTAATGATTACGTAATCTTCTGTAATCTTTTGTACTCATTCGTAATACCGTAATCATTTGTAATCTTCGTAATCATCTGTAATGAAATCACGCGTAATCATCTGTAATCACGCGCATTCATTGGAATTTTCCCGTACTCAATTACTCATCTGTAACAATTTCAGAGTTTTGGGTTGCCTGTGTACTCATCGTTATCATTCTGTACTCATCGTAATTATTCTGTACTCATCTCATCGTAATCATGTGTACTCATCGTAATCATGTGTACTCATCGTAATCATCTGTACTCATTTCATCGTAATCATGTGTACTCATCGTAATCATGTGTACTCATCGTAATCATGTGTACTCATCGTAATCATGTGTACTCATTGCGTAATCATGTGTACTCATCTGTACTCGTTAATGATTACGTAATCGCTGTACAGGCAAATTCTTACTGGTTAGTCCCTCGGCTTAGCCTATCTCTCCTGATAAGATACCATTCCTTATGTAGCGTCTGCTGTAGCCTTAAGTCCCTAGTTCTTCTACATCTAATAGCGTCTGCTTGTACGCCACCTCTCAATCCTTTAATTGTCACCGAAAGAGGGCGTAGTGATAGATTTTCGTTTTGATTTCGTCACCTGACAGCAAAATCGAAGTAAATTTATACACAAATCTGAAAAGGATAAGTGGATTTAGCATTGAAGCGACGATTAGTGATATCGGAAAATACGTTATTTTGGGTCCACGAGTTGTGCCACTTAGATTAACTAATTTCTGGTGTTTGGTCGATGTAAAAATTGACGTCATATGCAAATCGGTAAGCGCTTACACTGAAAAGATATGCGTTGATGGCTGGCGTGGCATGAAGGGCTTGCCACCACCCTCCTACGCAAATTAACCCAGCCACCGGTAATTGGTTTCACAAGTCTCTAGTTGACATAGGCCTGTGTGGTTCCATCGGTATTAGTTCAGCTGATTATTATTATTATTATTATTTTTCATATTTCTTAAGCCTTCCAAACAAGGGAAAATCATTTATTCACAATGAATTAAAACAAAAATACACAACTATACACACTATTTACAATTATTTACAACTATTTACAGACACTTATAAATTAATTTGACCGATTTATTTTTCCTGTTATCTTTAAAGAAATTTTTAAAAACCATTATTATAATTAATTGGGGTCAGTTAAAGTATACATTTGACACCTTATTATTTTAATATTATTAATGTGTGATTATTTATTTTTACCATGTACAAATTAAGCAGTGTAATTTTAAAATATTTTGGAATTAATACTCGTGGTATATTTTGTAAATGTACTTGCGAAAGTATATGCTTCACTTTTAAAGGTTACATAGATACTTTTCTCGTCATAGATATCTCATATACTTTTGACTTGAGGTTCTTTGGCAACCAAGACGTTTGTAGGGTGCCTATCCTCTGTATTATTCCCTTTGGGACTGTCATATAAAAAGAACCCTTAATATAAAAAAACACCTTCAACAATAGCGACATCTACCGTCATAAAAGAGCGCATTTTCTTCTCCTTTCGTATAAAAATACTACAGAATGTATTAAGGCTTTCAGAATTGGTAACAATGGTTGAAAGACTTTTGATATTTCGCTTTTACGTGACTCCTACTGTTTTCGGGGTTATATTATATATATAACAGCTCCGTAGACGCCTTGACGCGCGTTACCATCGTGAATTTGAAGCCCTTCGACCGTCAAACTTCGAAAAGAACCTTCGATATAGATCTCTCTATTTTATTTCTCTTTGAAAGGCCAGTAAAAACTCTAACTTTAATTTCCGCATCACGGCTTTTGTTGAAATCTGGTTCCTCGACCATTTCAAACATAAGCAACTTAAGAGACGTTAGTAACATTAATATCTTAAGTAGCCTAACACCATAAATAACTTAAAAATCACAAGGAACTTAATAGCCTTAAAAGACTTGATAGTCCTAACGGGCTGAATAGGCCTAACTGGCTGAATAGGTCCAACTGACTGAATAGTCCTAACTGGGTGAATAGTCCTAACTGGCTGAATAGTCCTAACTGGCTGAATAGTACTAACTGGGTGAATAGTCCTAACTGGCTGAATAGTCCTAACTGGCTGAATAGGCCTAACTGGCTGAATAGGCCTAACTGGCTTAAAAGTCTTTATAGTACAGGCAAAACAGCAAAAATTTGAGGCAAGCAACCGTGAACTGGATTGTATAGGTCGTGATCAGATGAGTTGAAAATGTTAAAAATCAGCCGCCAATTTGTCTTTTTAAAAATTGGTTTGACAATTAAACGAAATTGGTTGATGATACCTCTTTTGTAATACAGACCACGTTTGTAGATAACGTTATTTCCAATCAAAAGGTATCTAGCAGAAACCCCATTTGGTATTACTACGAATTTATACAGAAAACCGAAGCTCTGACAAATTGAATTTCCAATCGAATGGTATATATCTTGTTAAAATACGACAGCTCCACCTAACAAATTTTTAAACAAAATCCACATATTGGTAACCAACATTTATTGCGTAAATTTAATTGATTAGTTAGACCTTTCTTACTTCTTAGCAAATTTCCCATTTTTGTTTGTCCTACCTGAAACTTTTATCGCCATAAGCTTTAAATAAAAAAATAAAAATTTCATATATTTGAGCTTCTCTGTATTAGAAAGAATTCAACAGCTTCAGTATTTTAAAGCTGCTGTACCATTTGTAACAGACTACAATTGATATTTGAAACTACTGTTTTAAATTTATTTAGGTTTATCTTTTAAATGTATGGTGCACTCAATACCTCGAATAACTTGGAAATGTGATATACAAAGCGTTATGCCTCACTATTTTAAAGTTGCTATAGCTTAAATAAATACAAAATGGAATTATCCGCTAGATGGTGCAGTACTGCAGCCGCACGATTACATTATATATACCTTTGGATTAGAAATTAGATTTTCTACTTACAGCGTGGTCTGTATCATAAAAGTAGTATCACCAATGTCTTTAGAGTACTTAACCTTAAAATATATAAAATGGTGGCCATTTTTAAATCTAAGATTTTGTTTCATTAATTATGAACCTCATGGGCAACACATTCGCCCTTGGGAATTGCTTGTCCCAAAATATTTCCATGGTCATCCTTTTCATTTTTTTTACTTTAACATAAACAACTTTCAAATCATAAGTAACTTAATAATAAGCATATAAATGTCATATAAAACTTAATAAAAAGCAAATAAATGTCATATGTAACTTAATAATAAGCAAATAATTGTCATATGTAACTTAATAACTAGCAAATAAATGTCATATGTAACTTAATAACTAGCAAATAAATGTCATATGTAACTTAATAACTAGCAAATAAATATCATATGTAACTTAATAAAAAGCAAATAAATGGCATATGTAACTTAATAAAAAGCAAATAAATGGCATATGTAACTTAATAATAAGTAATTAAATGGTATATGTAACTTAATAAAAAGCAAATAAATGTCATATGTAACTTAATAACTAGCAAATAAATATCATATGTAACTTAATAACTAGCAAATAATTATCATATGTAACTTAATAAAAAGCAAATAAATGGCATATGTAACTTAAAAATAAGTAATTAAATGGTATATGTAACTTAATAAAAAGCAAATAAATGTCATATGTAACTTAATAACTAGCAAATAAATGTCATATGTAACTTAATAACTAGCAAATAAATATCATATGTAACTTAATAAAAAGCAAATAAATGGCATATGTAACTTAATAATAAGTAATTAAATGGTATATGTAACTTAATAACTAGCAAATAAATGTCATATGTAACTTAATAACTAGCAAATAAATATCATATATAACTTAATAAAAAGCAAATAAATGGCATATGTAATTTAATAATAAGTAATTAAATGGTATATGTAACTTAATAAAAAGCAAATAAATGTCATATGTAACTTAATAACTAGCAAATAAATGTCATATGTAACTTAATAACTAGCAAATAAATATCATATGTAACTTAATAAAAAGCAAATAAATGTCATATGTAACTTAATAACTAGCAAATAAATGTCATATGTAACTTAATAACTAGCAAATAAATATCATTAGTATCTTAATAAAAAGCAAATAAATGGCATATGTAACTTAATAATAAGTAATTAAATGGTATATGTAACTTAATAAAAAGCAAATAAATGTCATATGTAACTTAATAACTAGCAAATAAATATCATATGTAACTTAATAACTAGCAAATAAATATCATATGTAACTTAATATAAAGGAAATAAATGGCATATGTAACTTAAAAATAAGTAATTAAATGGTATATGTAACTTAATAAAAAGCAAATAAATGTCATATGTAACTTAATAACTAGCAAATAAATGTCATATGTAACTTAATAACTAGTAAATAAATATCATATGTAACTTAAAAAAAAGCAAAAAATGGCATATGTAACTTAATAATAAGTAATTAAATGGTATATGTAACTTAATAACTAGCAAATAAATGTCATATGTAACTTAATAACTAGCAAATAAATATCATATGTAACTTAATAAAAAGCAAATAAATGGCATATGTAATTTAATAATAAGTAATTAAATGGTATATGTAACTTAATAAAAAGCAAATAAATGTCATATGTAACTTAATAACTAGCAAATAAATGTCATATGTAACTTAATAACTAGCAAATAAATGTCATATGTAACTTAATAACTAGCAAATAAATATCATATGCAACTTAATAAAAAGCAAATAAATGTCATATGTAACTTAATAACTAGCAAATAAATGTCAGATGTAACTTAATAACTAGCAAATAAATGTCATATGTAACTTAATAACTAGCAAATAAATATCATATGTAACTTAATAAAAAACAAATAAATGTCATATGTAACTTAATAACTAGCAAATAAATATCATATGTAACTTAATAACTAGCAAATAAATATCATATGTAACTTAATATAAAGGAAATAAATGGCATATGTAACTTAATAACTAGTAAATAAATATCATATGTAACTTAAAAAAAAGCAAAAAATGGCATATGTAACTTAATAATAAGTAATTAAATGGTATATGTAACTTAATAACTAGCAAATAAATGTCATATGTAACTTAATAACTAGCAAATAAATATCATATGTAACTTAATAAAAAGCAAATAAATGGCATATGTAATTTAATAATAAGTAATTAAATGGTATATGTAACTTAATAAAAAGCAAATAAATGTCATATGTAACTTAATAACTAGCAAATAAATGTCATATGTAACTTAATAACTAGCAAATAAATGTCATATGTAACTTAATAACTAGCAAATAAATATCATATGCAACTTAATAAAAAGCAAATAAATGTCATATGTAACTTAATAACTAGCAAATAAATGTCAGATGTAACTTAATAACTAGCAAATAAATGTCATATGTAACTTAATAACTAGCAAATAAATATCATATGTAACTTAATAAAAAACAAATAAATGTCATATGTAACTTAATAACTAGCAAATAAATATCATATGTAACTTAATAACTAGCAAATAAATATCATATGTAACTTAATATAAAGGAAATAAATGGCATATGTAACTTAAAAATAAGTAATTAAATGGTATATGTAACTTAATAAAAAGCAAATAAATGTCATATGTAACTTAATAACTAGCCAATAAATGTCATATGTAACTTAATAACTAGTAAATAAATATCATATGTAACTTAAAAAAAAGCAAAAAATGGCATATGTAACTTAATAATAAGTAATTAAATGGTATATGTAACTTAATAACTAGCAAATAAATGTCATATGTAACTTAATAACTAGCAAATAAATATCATATGTAACTTAATAAAAAGCAAATAAATGGCATATGTAATTTAATAATAAGTAATTAAATGGTATATGTAACTTAATAAAAAGCAAATAAATGTCATATGTAACTTAATAACTAGCAAATAAATGTCATATGTAACTTAATAACTAGCAAATAAATGTCATATGCAACTTAATAACTAGCAAATAAATATCATATGCAACTTAATAAAAAGCAAATAAATGTCATATGTAACTTAATAACTAGCAAATAAATGTCAGATGTAACTTAATAACTAGCAAATAAATGTCATATGTAACTTAATAACTAGCAAATAAATATCATATGTAACTTAATAAAAAACAAATAAATGGCATATGTAACTTAATAATAAGCAATTAATTTAATTGTAGTAAGTAACTTCTGAAATATATATTGAAGAAAGAGTATAAGAGAGATTAAACTCCTTGAAAGAGCTTCGCCATCTTAGACCCCAGCACGCCGCTAACGGGTTTAATGGAATTTCCTGCGCTCACTCGAATTCTTTCCATTCAAAGCAAATAGGGCGATTTGCTCCTGAGAGAACAAGCTATTTACAGCGCCTAAGGACCCGGAAAATAATCTCCCGATACAATTTGCTCTTTCAAATGAACAGTTCACAAAGATAAACACAGTTATGATGAAGCCTTTTATTCTTTATTAGTTATTAACAGGTCTTCTTTGAGAAGTAAAACCTGAAGTAACCTAATACCAAAATTAGCATAAGACCCAAAAGTGTGTCAGAATGGTATAGTAGTTAATGAGAGTTTGTCGCAGTTTAAAAAAGGGAAACGAAGGGGGTCGGAAAATACGTCATCAAAATTGTGGTACTCCAGCGCCACCGAGTGAGGCGTTTTAGAACGTATGTTTACGGGCGAGTAAATCGAAGAGAGAAAATCACGCCAGACTATAGACTAAATATAATGTTGCTAGTACTATTTAAAAGTCGCTCGATGACTTAGGCCTAGGGTGGTGCCTTGGGTATTAGCCTAGCTGATTATTATTATTATTATTATTACAAGTAGGTTATGTAGTATATAGTGTGACTAGGTCTCACTAGAAATTTTAATGGGCGCGAAGGTACAGCTGACACACTTTCGGTCTTTTGCTACTTTTGCTAATACCAAAAGTGGATATAAAACAGAAATTGTTATGCTGGTAGCCTTGTTCCATCAAAAATGACGTTCCCCTCTTGTTTGTGCCTACCCCCTTTGGCGGAGCATCACAAAAGGCGCTTTACTCCCATGTTATAGCTACACTGCAAATCTTTCTGACATCTGAAGAGCGCCTAAAACATCGGTTGAACATATAAAATGCCTACATATGTCTTACAGATGTTCCTTACGTAAGACTTAGATGCTATTTACTTATTTACAAATGCAATACAGATGTTCAACGTGTACTCTAAGTGGTCTAATCCGTACTATTTATGTCCATAGGACATCTGTTGAACATGGAACATCTATGTTGCATCTAAAGGGTCGTTTAAGGAGCGCCTGTGTTACATATTAATACCAAATAACCTATGTCTTGCCCTCTTGTTGAGATAGCTGACAGCGTTTTTCAAAAAGTAACGGTTAGGTCGTGGTAATATCGGACTTTGCCAGAAATTGCCGTGCAGATAAAATTATCATCACAACAAATAAGTAAGTAGAATTTCATAATAATAAAGTAATACTTAAGTAAATAATGAAGTCATTAAAGATGAGTAAATATATGTATTGTATTTTTCATATAAACAAATGGCCTAGGCTTAACTAAATACAAGTTTAAAAAAATAGCACACCTATAATAGTATTTTCACCCTCACTTACCCAATACCGACTAATTATACTTAGAGCAATAATAAGGGTGGTTAAATAATTTTGGATTAAATAGTTTTATTTCTGTGGGAAATTGGCGTGCATTAAAGTAATCGCGTTGAACAGAGGTACAGTGTTTTCAAGTTGCTTTTAAATATAGTTGAAAATTGGCATTGTTTTCACTCGTTGATTATGGTAGAGGATGGACAATTTTCATTAAGGTAGATTTTTCAAATTTGAATTTGAAATTTTAATACCCTGCACCTGAAGTCTGAAACGCTTTGTAGGTTAAAAATAAAGTGGTTAAATTTTTTTGGGTTCAATATATGTATTTCTGGGTGAAACATTTGCATTTATTAAAGTTATCGTGTTGAACGGAGCTTCAGTGTTTTCAGAATTAAATGTAAGTGAAGTTGCCTTTAAATATAGTTTAAAATAGGCATTGTTAATCCTAGATTATGGTAGGATATAGAAAATTTTCATTTAGGCAATTTTTTTAAATTTGAGTTTTAAATTTTGATATTCTGCACAATATGTTATCATTTATTTAAAACTCATATTTGAAAAAGTGGTCTGAATGAAAATTTTCCATGTTTTACCATAACCAATTGGTGAACACAGTCTAACAATTCCTATGTTCAACTATATTTAAAGTCAACTTCACTTACGTTTAATTATCAAAACACTGAAGCTCCGTTCAACACGATACCTTTTAATAAATGCAAATTTTTAACTAGAAATACAACTATTGAAGCCAAAAATATTTAGCCACTTTATTTTTAACCTACACAGCCTGTCAGACTTGGAGAAGGTGGTTTTTAGTGAGGGTTCAATCACATTTGAAAAAAATTGCTTGAGCTTTAAATAAATGGTATAGGGTGCAGGATATTAAAATTTCAAACTCAAATTTAAAAAAACTACATAAATGAAAATTTCCCATCTCCTACCATTATCAATAAGTTAACACAGACCGATAATGATTATTTTTAAATATATTTAAAGCTAATTTACATTAGGTTTAATTCTCAAAACACTGAAGTTCCATTCAACACGATACCTTTTAATAAATGCAAATTTTTACCAAGAAATACAACTATTGAAGCCAAAAATATTAAGCCACTTTATTTTTAACCTGCACAGCCTGTCAGACTTGGGGAAGGTTGTTTTTAGTGAGGGTTCAATCACATTTGAAAAAAATTGCTTGAGCTTTAAATAAGTGATATAGGGTGCAGAGTATTAAAATCTCAACCAAGCTCAAGCTTTTTTTTTGCCAATTGTAATTGAACCCTCATTAAAAACAACCTTACCCAAGTCTGACTAGCTGTGTAGGTTAAAAAATAAAGCAGTAACATATTTTTGTTGAAAAATTTGCATTTAAGTTTTGTGTTGAACGCAGATTCAGTGTTTCCAGAATTAAATGTAAGGGAAGTTGCCTTTAAATGTAGTTGAAAATAGGCATTGTTATTATGTGTTCACTCATTGTTTATGGTAGGAGATGGAAAATTTTCATTGAAGCTTTCTTCTATGTGATAACCTTTATATATGCAAATTTTAACCCTGAATCGCAATTATTGAACCCAAAACATATTTAACCACTTTTTTTTAACCAACGCAACCATAAGCTTCAGTGTTTATAGCCTGCAATTAAAGGGAAATTGCCTTTAAATATAGTTCTTTATTAGTCTTTTATCACCTATTGTGTAAGGCACCATTTAAAAAAAATAATTAGGATTTTTTTATTTTGAAATTTTTGCAGTTATTTAAATCTTTTCTCTATTTTGTGCAATTGCATTTAATCATAACTGTTGGAAGACAAAAAACCCGCCTTAAACCCTAGTGCTTAAGGTTCATTTATTAAAATTATTTTATTGTTTAGCTGCAGTACACTCAAAGAAGACATTGAAGAGTTTCAATTATAAAACATTTTGGCAGTATTTATTATAATCGAGATTAAAAAATGTTAGTCTGGTAGAATTTATGTAATGTTATATGAACTACTTAATTTTAAATAGCCAGAAAAGTTAATTTTTTTTAAATTAAAAAAAAGTAAATGTGATTGTAATTTAGCCACTGTAAAAATTGTGAATCTATTTTTAGTAAATTTTGTTAACTTAAGCTGTTTAAATTCTATATAGCTGTATCACGTCCTTGAAATAAATTAGTTCATTGAATAATTTACTTTTATATATTTATATATTGTACAATTAACAACTTGCTTACTGTAATTAACACAGATTCAATGTTTACGATAAAAAACTTCTATGTTTGAATTTCTATAACCTTTACACCTTTTCTGTAAATTTTACAGAAGCAAAGCTTTTGGACAAACAAAGGTGTTGTAATATTTACCAACTTTTTCTGTAATTTTTACATAAGTTAATTTTTTAGATAGACAAAGGTGTGGTAATATTTAAATATTTTATCTGTAATTTTTACAAAAGCAAATCTGTTAAATGAACTAAGGTGTTGTAAAATTTACAACTTTGCAATGGTATTTTTAACAGATGTTGCTCTGCAGAAAAAAACAAAACGTTTGTAAAATTTACTACACATGTTCTGTGAAAAGCACTATTAGTTTTTACTGTAAAAAATACAACCCTTTTACTATTATCCTAAAAAAAACCGAAATAAATGGTAAAATTTACAGAAATATTCTGCCATGAAGTGCTTCCAGAAACTTTCTGTAATTTTAATAGAACCCTTTTCTCTGTGTATTTTTGTTTACTACTATCTGTGAGCCCTGTTTTGTCGTTAAATATCTGGACGACTATAGTGAAATTTTAGCAAGTGTTTTCTATTTGTTCATTTGATGTGTCTTCAATTTTTTCGGTCGATGCCAGATGTTATTTAGGCGTAACAGATGCTCTAATTTTGTTACGATCTCGTTCCATAGATGTTACAGTAGAACATCTGCAGAAGCACGTAAATTGCACTTCGAGTGCATGTGAAGTATATATATGTTACACATAATTGCATCTGCTGATCACTAAAAGTGCATATGTTCATGTGTTCAACACGTGTCAGGTGCTCTAATTTTGTTACGGTCTCGTTCTATAGATGTTACAATATGACACCGGCTAAGCACCTAAAATGCGTTTAGAGCACATCAGGAGGACATCTACCGTACACATAATTGCATCTGATGAACACTAAAAGTCCATATACGCAAGTGTTTAACATGTGTCAGGTGCTCTAATTTTGTTACGCTCTTTAGGTGTTTTTTAAACGTGCTGTAGGCGTCATAAAGATTTGCAGTGTAGTGTAAGGAGGCTAGAGGTGACAGGGTTAGCCTTAAGCCTTAAATCATGGGTATCGCTGTTAATAGGACCTCAAGCCTGTTGTAGTGATGCTTTAAACAAATCTTATTATTATAAGTTTAACACTTGCAGCCGTGTTTGTGCATTTTAGTACTACCACGTTTCTTACAAATAAACATAATGATTAGATTATGGCTTTATTTTATCCCATTGGTCATCAAAATTCAATTTAACTAAACCCGTATTTCTTAGAAAATGTAGTTGGATTCTGATAAACTACACTCAAAAGACGTTTGAACCTCAATTTCTCAAAAGTATAGTATTAAAGATGAAGCCATTTAACAAATAAAATATAACTATCGTTTTTTTGCGACGTACTTGTTGAATAAAGAGGTGAAGTATGTTTATAGATCACTTTGCAATTGGAGCTACAACAAGAGCAGTTTGGTTTGAGAATATAAGTAACGTTTTGAATTTGTCACAAGGAAGTCGCATTTTTTCAAATTACCTTAAATAATATTAAAATAGAAAAAATTAATATTGAATTTAACCACGTAATAATATTAAATTAATTATTTCCTTCGCTCACCGACTTGATCTCCCTGCATTAAAAATAATTTGAAGGCAAACTGTATTCGAACTTTCTTTATGTTGCCGAATAACGGGACTGATTGAGCAACGAGTGAAAATCATCGGTAATATTATATTCACATGAATATTCCAAATCCATGGTGGACGCCATTACGTACAGCCGAGCAAGCAAAAACAAAGAGTGATAAATACATCAAAGCTAACCCGTAAGGAAATCGATGAGAACATCAATCACAAACTACCTGAAAGTCGTCATAGATTACTTAAGCGATGACTTGATGGACCCCGAATCGCTAGAGGATGCACTGGCGATCTTAACCAGCCAAGGAGACGATCATCGCTTTGCAAAAAAAAAGAAAAGGATTTGACGGAAGAGGAGAAAGCGTTAGAAACCGAAGTGATCTCCAGAGAGTGTTACAAGGAAGATATATTAGCGAGCAACTTGAAACTCGGCCGATGAAGTAAAGCAGCTAGAGGTGCTTCAGCAAGTATGTCAGATATAATTTCTGAAGTTTTGGGTTCCGGTTTAAACGGACATAATAACCAAAGCAATAGCTATGCCAATGGTTCTTCAAGAAATCCTTCACTTAAATTGCCCTTTATTACAATGTCGATTCTTAAAATATGTTCTTTATTTTATTCTTTTTTTATCTATATAATTGTGTTGTATTGATTATTTGTATTTCTGCGCAGTTGTGGTTTCATTGAATAAATAAATAAATTACCAAAGTAGTGTGATCCAGAAATTCGACGGAGATATCAATAAATTTCACAGTTTTTGGAAACAATTCACTGTCGCCGTGGATGTGCAAGACCTAGACAAATTTTTTTATTTGGAAATATTTTTAGAAATGGAGGCAAGATCAGTAATTTCGGGAAATTACGCTTCGGATGAAAAATACGATGACGTTTCGGGCGAAGAGATTTCGTCATTCACACGCACATGAATAAGCTATTAAGTATTGAACCAGTGCGAAAGTCTAGGCTTAAGAAATTTATTTGACACTTTAGAAATCAATATTAGAAGCTAAAAGTAATTAGTACGGGTCTGATTAAGGCATTAAAAAGTCGCTAGATGACTTGGGAATAAGGTGGTACCTAGCTGACAATAAGTTATTCGTTTAGAAAATAGTATGGAGCGCGATACCGATCAAAACTGGGATGTCCATAATTTAATAGAATTTTTGAGGAAATATTTACAAACTAGGGAAGGATCTAGGCTGCCAAGCGTTCCTTTAAAAAACGAAAAAAAAAAGAGAAACCATAGGTTCAAAAGACAAAAGAATAAATATTTAAGCGATAACTTAAGATGAAGCGAGTGCTTAAGATTAGGGCATGGTATCAAGAATTGCCTAGCAAAAATTATAGCCAGTCGGGCGTGTGGCGTAAAACCGCAACTCCGCCATGTGTGAATTAAACGAGGCGAATAAAAAGGAAACGGAGGCCAAAGAATCGAATCCTCGGGAAAGGGTAGATGTGAACGCGACCGACTCTGCAAAAATCATTATAAGCGCTCGAGAAACTCTTCTACAAACAGCAATGATTAAAATTGAAAACCCCACAACTAGTGAAGTTTTGGAAGCTGAAGTACGAGGCCTTTTTGAGCTTCGTTAAGGAGGCATATTCTAGTAATTTGAAATTTCCCGTAGTTGAAGTATTAGGATTAGCCGTCAACAAATTTGGCCATGAATTTCAAAACAAAATTTATCCAGAATTGAAATATAGCTATGGAAGTACCCTTCCTCCGCAATTTGATGACTACTGAGCATTGCGGAAAAGTAGAACAGCTAATGAGCGAAAGAGGAAGCCCGGCCTATAGCTAATGAAAACATTCGGAATATTAGCGTATTAATCGGTGGAGATTATTATTGGAATGATGTGAGTGGTATAACTGGAAGATACGGTAAATTCCTCGCACTGGATACTATGTTTGGTTGCGTAATTCAGGGACCCCAAAGCTGTAAAAACTCCCACGTACAGAATTTTTCGGTTTCTGCTATGATTAGTGGTGTAAAAGAAATTAATAAGATAATTATGAGTTTTTCGGAGCTGATATCGTTAGGAATTACAAAAGAAGAACCAATCTTGTAGCCCACCAACGAAGAAATTATTAAAACATTTAACGAATAAATTGAATAGAAAGAAGGATGCTATTACATTAAATTCCCCTGGAAAATGGACCATTTTCGCTGGAGTAACAAAAATAATGAAAAGTGCAAAGATGAGATCCCGGAAGTGGGAAACAAATCCCGACCAGTTACGAGAGATTTGGGTAGATAAAAAACAATCAAGATAAAATACACTATTTGAAGGCGGAGCCAGCCACGAAAATTTAAAAGAATTGGGTTTGCGATGGAATGCAAAAACCGATCAATTACCATTCGATATCTCCAATTTGATTGAAATGAGGCCCGAAATGAAAAACACCAAAAGGCAAGTGTTAAGGATGCTCTCACCTATTATATTTATATTATATTTCAAATGCTGTGGGAGCGTAGGTTTAAAATGGGACGATGAACTACCGAAAGACGTAGGAGAACTATTTAAAAAATGGAGAAAGGAGCTACCGCAAATAATAATAATAATTAGCTAGGCTAATACCCAAGGCACCACCTTAAGCCCAAGTCATCTAACAACGTATAATGCCATTAAACAGGTGGCTGGGTTACAATGCGTAGGAGGGTGGTGGCAAGCCCTTCATGCCACGCGAGCCAAAAGCTCCCTACACTCACTATTACCGTTAACCTCTACAAGGTTTTATGGAAAAGGGAAACCAAAGAAAAATTAAACTGTCGCATTGTATTTTCACATAGCCTGATGACGAAATTGGTGAAATTGAGTTGCAAAGCTTTTCAGAGCAAGAACAAAGGCGTATACCGCAATTGTTTATATTCGCAACGTCACAAAGTCTGACAAAATTAGAGTATCTTTCGTCACTTTTAAGGCCAAGGCAGCCCCTATAAAATCCATTACACTGACAAGGCTGCATCATCGTAGGAAAATGGCGAAACACAGGCATACTTCTCAACTCACCCCCTCCTTAAAATATTTGCGTGACGTTTTGAAAACACCCTGTATATTGACTTAAAAATTAAATCTTGCAAAATTTTATGCATAGACCGACTTGAGAAGACCCCATCGGGAGACTTGGAGAGTTACGCGACTTGTATTCACGAGTCCCGCATTACTATATATTGGCTCGCTTTCGATCTCTGATAATTCCCCTTGACGGTTACACCTTGTGATTCGCTCATCCCAAATCTGTTTAATATTTCTTCCACGTACTTCGTCTGATTTATGGATAACGAGCCTATTTCTTCTCTTTCCGATTCTTATGGAAAGCATGTGATCTAGATTACGGTTCTCAAATGCCGTTTGCATATTCCTAATAAAGCGATCTCTCGTTGGTTTGTCCTTCACTATGGGTCTGTCGGCTACATAAACTCCCACGACAATGGCGTCTTCCAAATTGTACTAAATACAAGGATTCGTTTTTGATCTCGTTAATCAGGCTTGTTTTGAGAAAATTGTCAAAGTAATATTCCACTTCGTTTAAATAGAAAACCCAGTCTTCAATTATTTCTCATTGTAGCGTTCCATTTAGATTTACCGTTGTAACGTCTAGATCATGTCCATGAGAGTGGAACGGACTCTGTTCTGCTGAGGGGTTAACTGGCGTATAATGCCGTTCAGCACCATGTATTGGTCAAAGTGATTCCCCGTTGTCAGTTCGTAGAACTCCCATCTTAAATCGTAGAGTATTCCTTTGTTCCTGAAATTTTTCAAGGACTTGGCTCTTATACTTAATGAAAGACTGACGTATATGACGACTTAAATAATCAATTAAGGTAAGAACATAATTTGACGCTCCCTTTGACTGAGGTTTTATCTTGCCGACGACATCGGAATGCACCAGTTTTAAGGTCTTGTCGCTCTTTTGGTTTCTCCTTCTATAAAGGGCTTTCTTCGTAACATAACTAGCGTGCACATATTAGAAACAGACATAACATCGAGCTTAATAATAATCAGATGGGCCTTAGGTGGTTCCTTGGATATTAGCCTAATTCTACCCTGAACCTTCTCCTTTAATAATCCGTCTAAGGCATCGTCGTAAACGTTGCCTAATCGGTTAGGCCATATTCCTAAGTCAGCTTTCTTAACCAGTTTAACGAGAGGTGGTACAACTTCTAAGTATACCCGACTTACTCTTTCAGCTATGAGGATTACTTTGTCTTTCAACTTCATATGGGCCATTCCTTCTTTGAATTCAAAGCAATTTCCAAAATCTTCGATATGTCCGACAAACATTAACTTTCTGTCTAACTTGGGAACATACAGAACGTCTTCTAGCCTAATGGTACATCTGTCTCATTCCTTGGTGCCCTTTTTTCTACTAAAATCGAGTTAATGTTAGCTAGACTTAAACTCACCGAAATATGTCATCTTCGATTTCTGTGACGACATGCGATCTCTATCAAAAAGCTCTGAGACTTTTAATAGTGCTTGCCTTCTTTGCTACGTTTCTCTGTCGTTTTAATTCTTCTTTCTGTAGTTCTTCTTCACTTTATGAATGATTTTTCGACAACAGAAGTATATATATTATTTGACCGTATCTGGATCTCTTTCCTTCTTTAATTGTTCTTACTGACTCCATTGTTTTTTTTTATAAACTCCTTGTAACTGTTCGATTCTGTGTTGCTTTCGTTGTTATTGTCCTCTCCTATCACGTCTCTTTTCTTCGACCCTTAAAGGACCAAGAGGTGGAAAACTGGTGTCGAGGTCCAGTACTTAATACGCAAAAGGATGGCGGGGCACTGCGGAGGGGCCGACAACTAGGCTTTGGCTCAGACTAACGGGGATGTTCTTGCACTGCTCATGCTTTGACGAAAATGGTTTGAAGTGAACGTAGGCAGTAGGGCTTTCTTGCTGCCCATGGCAGTTGCTTACCTATTTGGGCTGTGGACGATACTTTAGGGAATTATGACGCGATTACCGTAGATAAAGGATGCTTGGACTCCGAAACGTGACTTGACAATTTGCACCGCCATGTTGTTACGGTCATGTTCCAAGGTCAGAATCAGAATTTCGAAGGATTCAGGTAATCTATTATTACGATTAACGCTTCTTCTTTGCCCGAGAAACGATTTCCGGACGATTCTAATTTTCTGTTGAAGTCCATAATTCTGCCCAATCAGGCTTGCATTCTTTTTCTAATTTTTAATATTTAATATTTAATAATTATATGTAATAAGTCCCATAAGAGCGCCAACGCAAGCACCAATCCATTTTCAGGTTCGTGTCTTCTAACGTATATCCGGCATCCTTGGCCCTTAAGTGACTTCCCATATCGTTAGCGCAATTATGTTCTACTACCAGTTTTTTCGTTTACTTTCCTTTCAGCGTCGGTTATAGCGGGTCCAAATATTGGATCGATGGTCTCTCAAACAGCTTCGCTTATCAATGGCGCTTTTGTCTCAATCGGCCATGCATGATTATTCCATTAATCCACTGATAGTCGCGTGATTCTGTATTCGTTATCTCTGTATACCTTCTGTATACGTTATTATAAAGGCCGTGCAAGGGTTATTTTTTCCATTCATTTCTGGCACTTTAATTCGGCAATCATTGTCAATAGGTTTCGCGAGTCTTATTTCTGGTTTAGAAACGCTTCAAGCTGACACGAACGAAAGAATTCTTACGAAATTGACACGCCTTAGTTGCCCAATTCATTAACGTACGTCAATTTCTGTTTAGAGTTAATACGCTGTGGTCCATCTTGAAGGATATTAAGGTTACTCATACACCCCTCAAATTCCAGCTCGTGCGAGAGCTCCCGGGCGGAAATCGCAATATAAATGTTCTGGAATAGTTTCCAAAGGGAACAGTTCAGGCATTCAAAGTTAATTAAAACGTTGAATACTGCGGGACAACTCAATATAATTTAGGACATACCTGTGACTCTTGTATAACTTGATTTTGATTGATTCTGTTCCAGCTTAACAAATTAGGATTTTCAGGAATTTAATATAATATTGTTATTTCACGATTTACGATTCGCTTCGGAAACCGAGTAAAGGTACACCAAAAGATTTTATCATGCAACTAGTCGGTCAACTTTGTCGTCGAATTTACCGCTTGTTTGAAAGCCAAGAAACGGTACTTTAACACGAAGCGATTTTATCGTGCAACTGGTCGCCCAACTTTGTCGTAAAAATTACTATTCGCTTTGGAAACCGAGTACAGGTACGTTTACACAAATCATTTTTTGTCGTGCAAAGTGTTGGCTAACTTTGTCTTACAATTTATCGCCTAGTGTGAATATACAAATGTGTCACTGATATTTCAGCAAGCACAATCCCAATGAGTATTGGAATATAATTAAGTAATTTCACATTTTGTAGTTATTTCTTCTTGTTAATTCGAATTGTTTTTAGATAAACCAAAGTATGACAATTAAATATTTTTGGTTGCTTTAGATATAAAATAGGAATCAACTAATAAAAAAAGAAAAGAAAGATCCATTTCATAACCTCGAAAAAAATGTATGAAAAATAGGAATTTTTCCATACCAGAAACTCTATTTCTACATTTTTCAGCATACTCTACAACTTTATCATTGAAACGTTTTGTCTAACGCCTACTGTTGGAAAAATATATGTTCAAAACTACGAAATGGTGCCCGATTTTGCTGAAATTTACAAAATAAAGAGTTTTGTAAATAATAATGAAATCCTGAAAATTTCAGAATTTTAGATTAAATAGTTCTTAAGAAAAATGGCCTAATCGAGCAATTTGAGTCACCCCGTAAACTTTGTTTCCAAACATGGACGTTGTCATTTTCCTCAAACCAAGACGATCAGAATAGTGATCAGTAATGGCAGCGATTTTAGCCGGGCGATATTAAAAATCCAGCCTCTAATATGAAGAGAAAACCTTCCATGTCAAAGTATACCACTCTATATGTCAATGAAAGAAAAATTTGTCTCTCTGCTTAAAGAAGACTTTTTTCGAGTTTTCTTCTACGAAAATGTCAAATTATATATAAAAAAAAAGTTCTTTACACCGGTTCTTCGTTTTAAATTTAGTCCGCAGCTGTTACTTTGGAGATAATCCTTCTTGACGTTGAGATAATGAAAAACTAATTTTGAGAAATATTGAATAATACTTTAATCATAAACATATAATGATTTGCATAAGTGTCTCAGTCAGTCGAAATACGTACAACGCTATATTAAAAAAAAATTCAGCGTCTCTAGTGGAAAAAATACAACACTTGGAAACCAATTATAACCTGCCGGCCCGGCTGCCTGTAAGCGCGCATTGTGAAGAACCTCAGCCAAAGAACACGAATTATCCCTAACAATGGTGAGATAAAAATATTAATTTATAAAATATCAGACAAAAGTAATTTCGAACGTACTCTTTATTGTGCAATTATCAAAAATATAATTTTTTCCTTTCTATAGTCTTTTTAAATAAACCATTTACGGTGAGAGAATTATGAATACAATTTGGTCACGTAAGAATTTTTTTACATTTTTGGTCCGAGTCTCGCGTCTTTTTGTTTGCTCGAAGACCTATCGGTACGAGCTATTAGTAAGTTTTTTAAATTTCTTCAAATTTGTTTAGGGTTTAGCTTTTTTATCCCTTTTCATAATGGACTAATCTACTTAATCGCTAATTTTATCATCCGTTACAATGCAGTCCAAAGGTGGTTCCTTTTAACTTAACATTTTTTACATATAGCTTACAGATATTAATCTAAAATATGAATCAAATACACAAGGGTTAGATTTAATTGATTTTTTAGGTTATTCTTAGAGAAATTTGATAAATCTTCAGTTCTCAACTCTTGTAACTCTCAATTTAAAGCATTAAATCATATCGGTCCTTCGATGTATCAAGGAAAAATTTGCCTTAAGGAACACGGATATTTTGGTAAAAAGTAAAACGTGTACTATAAGTTGAAAATTAAATAATTTATATGTTTAAAGTATGTTGTTATTACTGACATTGTGTATAATTGTTTAAAGTTTTTTCTGTTAAACATGCAAAAGAAGTTTTATTATATACGTTTAAAAATAGACAATCAATGGAGCCATTCAAAACATATCATACAAGATTCGTAGAAATGGGAAATTTATTAACTCCTAGATCTTACAAAACTATAGGTAAAAAATACTATTGTCATTTTGGTCCAAAACTATATAATATGTTAGAACCAAACATAAGATTATGTACTAACTACCAGATATATAAAGGAAAAGTAGTTGAATGGCTTATAAAATTAAATCTTATAAACATGAATAATATGTTATACCACTAACCTCTGAAAAATTATTACATCCTTGTATAACGCGAAGTTGATTATTAATTCTTTATTTTTTTGTTACATTATAGTGTTTTTATATGCAATGTATAAATTTAATTGAATGTCCCTACCACGCACGAGTATTATACTCATGTGGCAATGGGACGATGAATTAACGTTTACTTATCCTATGTATATATCCTTCCTCATCAATAAATTAACTATTCAATTCAATTCAATTCAATGTTAAGAGCATTAAACTCTTTATATAATTTATTTGTGGCAAAATTCCACTTTTTTAAGCAAACTCTAATAAAATGGTTTTGTAGGTCCATTGTAAATTAGTGTAGTTGGCACTATCCCAGCAAATAATTTAATACGATAAATTTGAGTTGCCAAGTGCATGATATACAGAGCGAATGTGGCCGGGTTACAATGCCTAGGAGGGTGGTGGAAAGCCCTGCATGCCACGCGAGACAACAGCTCGCTATACATTAACTATGTTTCTAAATTGATAGAGAATGAATAACGAATATCTTAAAGATTTAATATTTTGGGCTATTTGATTCGCCATTTTATAGAATTATCAACAACAATTCTCAAATATTTAGTAGATTCTACTTTCACCTTCATTATGGCAATCACATTTTAGTAAATTAAAACAAGCTATTTTTATGAATTTTTGCATCCACTTTCGTTAGTTCACCACTATAAGTTATCGAAAATGAAATATAACATGTTTTATTTATTTTAAGACTTGGTAAATGTTCATCAAGTGAGAATTTTATCACTTTAATTGCGATATTAGCCTTTTGTACGATATATTTTAACCATAACATTAATTAATAGTTAGGTTAGCAGTGCTATATGCGTTGTTAAATTGTAGGTTAAAATGAAAACTTCGTTGGCCGGCTAAGCCGGAAATAGTCAGACTAAGGCTTAAGCCTTAATAAAAGTTTTAAATATATGCAAATTTAACGAAGTTTTTAATTTAACCTACAATATTTTAACCATATCATCCGGATGAACTGACATATTTTTGTGAAATATTTACTTATGGTGCTAATATGTTTTTAAAATGTATTTTACCTATGAATGTTCGACCAAAAGCGTACAATGGATGAACGAAATGTTAGATAGTAAATTTAGATTCCTAGATAAATTTTACACCGTTATACATTTATATGGGTTAATTTGGCAGTCCCTATTAATCTATTGAAAGATGTACTTTTTAAAGCTTTCCGCGAGGGATCTCCAGAAGTGTCCAAAGTCTCAAATCGGAGGCTTCGAGGTTGTCATTTCAATTTTTGAAGGCAGTCGAGCCATTAACGAGAGATTAAAGGGGTTATAAACGCCGTTGAAATATGACAAAATTCTTGATAGATGAAAATCTCAACTACGACGCAAACGAAAATGACACTTGGCGCAACTCTCCTTCGTCGGCTAATAGGCCTATTGGAAATTAAAATGCTTTTTAAAAATAAAATTTACGTTTACTCCAGCTAAATAATCACTTTAGTACAGTTGATACTAAACACTTGTACACCGATTAGACGAGAGGTATAAAGTACGTTCGGCGCTGCATGTAACCTCTTTACGACGACGTTTCCTTAGCCAGTAGGGTTTTCTCCTACTATCCAACTATTCTATATCAGTTTTGATTTACAAAGTTTTTTTATTTATTATACGAATTTCACTAATAATTACTGTTATTTAACTAATATATTATTTTTTACCTCTCCGAGGGGACTTTGTACTCTAGGAAGGGTTATACAACCACAGTGTCTGTCTGTCTGTCTGTCTGTCTGTCTGTCTGTCAGTCCTGCATTTTCGGGGCAAAGGGTAATCACTGCGTACGCAGTTTCTTAGAATCAGAGAAAAGGTTTTTCCAAAAGCGCCCTCTTTTTGTCATTGTGTGTAGTATAATTTTTTATTCGGCCGGGATTCGAACCCGAGCCCTCTTGCACGACAGTTGAGCGTTCTACCGCAGAACCACGGATACAGTTACTCTTCACTGAAAATTAAAAACGGAGGAGAGGTATATTTTGGCTTGCCAACTTGTTTAAATTATAACGGTGCATAACTATAAGTTATTGGTGTATTGAATATTTAAATATAAAAAGCATTTAATAACGCCAAAATGACTAGCAAACACAAGCCACAACCCCCCTTTCTTATCCTATCAAAAAAAGAACCCGTTTCGAGAAAAACCTGCTAAAGCATTTTCTCTAACGACGACAATGTAACCACTCCCCTTTTTTGAACGTCGACGTTCGCGAAAGACGACCTTCCTTTACGTCGACGTTCCGTCCCCCATGTAACCGTAGTCACGGGCTCATTCTACAATATTGGCGTTTATCATATATGCTTAATCTCTCTAAATGATTTAGTTCACACGTCGAACATCTGTCGCGGAATCAGCGGATCCCGGCTCCAGTCGGAAACGCTCATTCGGCCCACCTTCGCAGCTCCTCTTTCTATCTGTCAGCCATTAGGGAGATAAATCCAACCTTCTAAAAACAGCTTTCGTGTTATTTGGGACGTCTTTCATTATAGAGATGGATGCGGGCCTAACCGGTACCTTTAATGGATTCCATTTGTCTTGATTAGGCGTTGCTTAAAAGCAATAATTCAAGACCATTCTACTTTTTGCTTAAACATTTAAATCGAACGAATTCAGCAAATAAAGTAAGAGTTTACGCGAAAATAAAATTACAAATACTTCTGGAATAGATTTATTTAAAGGTATTCTAATACGTGTCTGGTTATCCATTTTATTCTTTTGGGATAAACTTTAAGGTATGTGAAATAGCTAATCATCGCGAATATTTTTCAACGTACGGACATTACTAAGAGCTATCGAGTACTACCAATGAAATCCTCCTATTCCTTAAATAATGATATTTCCGCAGCTAACGTGAGCAGTTTCATAATAATAATATTTATTAGTTTCATAATCTTTAATTTAAGTTCCATTTATGAATTTAGAACGAATGGAAAAAAATTAACATGACCATAATTAATTTCCCCAAAAAAGTAGTGCGAGCAAAGATAATAAAAAATTCTGTACCCTAGATTCGAATTCAGAGAGATTTTCGATTGATGGTTTTGTAACGAAGCGTTTACAAAATTCCAGCACGTGACCTCCTAAAAATCGGCCTCCAGCGGTAGCTCAAAGGCGGTATCTATAGTTGGTTTCCATGGTAACCGAGGGGTCCGACACTTACGAACTCAGTTGTACGCGGCAACCTAAACTCAGCTGAACTCTTTGTTGAACTCACTTGTACTGTCAAAATTTACCCAAACTCTTCGAACTCTTCAAAACTCAAGTTGAACTCTCTGAAACTCCCCAAACTCACACAAAACTTCCATGAAACTCTCATAAACTCTCAACCGAACTCCCATAAACTCTCACTAATTCTGTAATTTCTCACTAACACTGTAAACTCTCTTCGAACTCTCACAAACTCTCGTCGAACTCTCACAAACTCTTGCCGAACTTCCACATACTCTTAAAAACTCTTGAATTGAAGCTTACAAAAATGCGCGGTTGCCTTGGCTGTTGCTGCCGGAAAACCAGGGGGGGGGGGCAAAGTCAAGGCAAAGTTTTACTTAAAACGCCATAAAGGACAAGCTGTTTGTAACTCTATCCGTACTCTGAAACTCTTTCCGAACTCTTTCAAACTCAGATTAAACTCGAAATCCCTCGATCTGTGCAAACTCTAAAGAACTCTTGAAAACTCCCTGAACTCCATTCGAACTTGAAAAACTCACTTTGAAATCTTGTGAGTTCAAACTCAGGTGTACAAAAAATCAAGGTGTTGGACCCCTCGATAGTAACTATGGAGCTTAATTACTAAACGCTATTTACTACGCCGAAATGATTTGGGATCTAGGATAAGAGGTTTACATTATCACTGTTCTGAGGCAGGTTAAATAAAATGAAATAATAATCAGCTAGGCTAATACCCAAGGCACCACCTTAGGCCTAAGTCACCGAGCGACTTTTGAAGCCATTAATTCAGGTGGCCGGGTTTTAATGCGTAGGAGGGTGGTGGCAAGCCCTGCATTCCACGAGATCGAGCCAACAGCTCCCTACACTAACTATTACCGTTAACCTCGACAAGATTTTATGAAAGGGGAAACCGAAATATTTACAAATAATTTTCATTGGTCGGTTACCATTTTACAAACTATAATTAAATCAATACTTAATTAATTTATACTTAGGGAGCAAAGCTAAATATGGTGGGCAAACATAAAACCATTCTTAATCAAATTAAGCTTACAAAGTTTGACATTCCCTTTATTGGAGATTATTTTCTTAAAGGAGTATGCACTTCTTTATTTATGGATCAAACAAACCATAGCGTGTGTTAGCCGACAGTTCAATGTGATTTTTATTCCCATAAAATCTGGTTTTCAAATTTAAAAATTTAACAGCTAGGCCTACAGTTTAGTTTTCACTTTTTTACGCGTGTAAACACGTTTGAGCTGTTAGCCTTGGTTTCCACTAGCGCGAAGAACAATCGTTTTGACGTGCGTAAATAAAAATACATAATGATGCGTGCTAGTGGAAACCTAGCTTTACGCGTGGAAGCGAAGTTTTAAGCTTTGATTCCCCTAGCGCGCGTCATAATGTATTTTCTGCATAAAAACGTTAGTGCCAAAGTTTAGAAACGCACGTACTAGTGGACACTAAGGCCTGCAGGCGCTCACTGCACTTCATAACGTCTCCATCCTACCTTTCCCAAGCCTTTGCTTCGTAACGCAGACAATGCCTTGTGGAAGGCAGGACTTTTACGAAACAGAGAGCCAGTGGGCGCCTAGCCTAAGCTTGCAATTAACTAGCGCCAGTGATCATGCATTTTGCTTTACGAACGTAAAAAACAGTTTTAGGTGCCAAACTTTGAGAGACGCACTCGTACGCTTGTTAGTGGAAACTAAGCTTTAAACAATATTTTGGCCTCAACGCTTTTGGCCACCTGCCCTTACTTATTTTAGACACCGCTTTAAGCTCAAATAATCCAACCGTCGTTTCTCGGAAGACGCTGTTTTTATAACATACATAAAAATTGATTAAATAGGGCAAATCCGAAGATTTACCAATCACTGCTTCCGGGTTTCGATTTCAAGAAACATCTTCAATGTCTAGTTGTTTTCGAAATTCAATATGTCTGATTGAAAAAGTGTTTCACTGTTACTTTTCCAATTCGGATAGCTTTCATATTTGTTTCTGATTGCACTATTTCAATAAAAAATAAATGGCTTTACCAATATCGATTTCTTGACTTCCACATTTAGAAATGCAAAAAAAAGAACGTTCGTAGAAGATGTTTTCCAAGAGATGTAAGGAAAATCGATCAATTGCATGTTTTTTATTCAAAATAGTATCTTTTTAAAATTATACTTTTTTGGCGATTTGTGTCTACTAAGAATCTATTTCAAACAGTTCAAAATGGACGAAAAAATAATTTTATTTAGGAATTTTTTTTAGATGCTGAATTCTAATTTTCCAGCGGAATATTACAAGAATGTATCTAATTCAACTAACAAGTAAGTGGTTTTTAATCTTTGCTCAAAAATCACCTCATGGCCGAAGAGTAATTTCCTTCTCCTTAAAAAATCAAATCAGGCCAATATATCATTGGTTCCCTATAGCCATTGTAAATAATGGTAAAGAACGTTATGGTACAAAATGGGAAAAGTCATTGATTTGGGAATAACTAGAGGTAAAACTAAATCTGGCTGGCGTGGGACCAATTTCGTTCCATAAGGAGACTTTATCAATTTTATCGTTCTACCGTGGCGGCATCTGTCTCTAGTGGTGGTCACTATATTGCAATTGAATTTTTTCGCGAATCTGATGCGAAATTGAAATGTATGATTTATCGTAAGAAACAAACCTTTGAAGTTGTTTAAAAATAATTTTATGCTGTCAACACGTTCCTTTTTAAATCAAGTTACGGTGAGTTAGCTAATAATTATTTATTTTTAGCCTTATAACTTTACAAAATATAGATGGTGCTACCACCTAATAATAAAGATGAATTTCGTACAGTCTTATCAGAACAGATCCCGCGTAACCATGGCAACCGAAATCGTAATTGTGATTCTAGCAGTATTATTCCCAATTCAATGGGAAAAGTGGTAAATAATGTTACCTGGTATAAAATGAGAGAAGTAGTAAATAATGGTAAATAACGTTATGATATAAAATGATAAAACTGCTAAATAATGGTAACAATTTTCGAATTATTTACCATACAACGCGGCGTTTTTGCATGCTGAAAACCAGCTATAAATCGCGCGAAAACTTGGCCTTCTCGCACAATGTAAAATTTAGTAAAATTAAAAAAATTCACTACTTAAGTTACGCTTGCTCGAAAAAAGGGTGACAAAGCTGATGTTTGGGAAATATACACGTAGTTCACGTTAAGGGGAAAATTAAAAGACTTTCAGCTGATGTGGGGGATATTGAGATGTAGTTCACGCTATGGGGAAAATTAAAAGACTTTCAGCTGATGTGTGGGATGTTAACATGTAGTTCACGCTATGGGGAAAATTAAAAGACTTTCGGCTGATGTATGGGATGTTAACATGTAGTTCACGCTATGGGGAAAATTAAAAGACTTTCGGCTGATGTATGGGATGTTAACATGTAGTTCACGTTATGGGGAAAATTAAAAGACTTTCAGCTGATGTGTGGGATGTTAACATGTAGTTCACGATATGGGGAAAATTAAAAGACTTTCAGCTGATGTGTGGGATGTTAACATGTAGTTCACGCTATGGGGAAAATTAAAAGACTTTCAGTTGATGTGGGGGATATTGAGATGTAGTTCACGCTATGGGGAAAATTAAAAGACTTTCAGCTGATGTGTGGGATGTTAACATGTAGTTCACGCTATGGGGAAAATTAAAAGACTTTCAGCTGATGTGGGGGATATTGAGATGTAGTTCACGCTATGGGGAAAATTAAAAGACTTTCAGCTGATGTGGGGGATATTGAGATGTAGTTCACGCTATGTGGAAAATTGAAAGGTATTATGTAGTTAACGTTTGGAAAAAATAAAAAGACTTTTAGCTGATGTGTGGGTAATTAACACGCTAAGGGGAAATGGCTGTTTCTTAAAAACGGTTTGTTTGTTTGTTAAACTAAAAATTGAACAGGATATGGTTCTCTATTTTGTTATTTAATCGGTTTTAATCCATTTTAATTTTTATTTAGGGTTCAAAATTGTATTTATAATATTTTTATTATTGGGAACCAGATGGCGATAGCGATACCGACGCTAAATAATTTGACATTATTAAACTCATTCAAAATAAAATGGCGGTGTTCGATGAACTTGCAGGTTTTTTAGGGTAAGCCTTAATAAGTCGTTTAACAATAGAAATAATGAAATTGAACAGTTGCGGTATGTTCACCGTACATAGATCTAAGTTCAAGGCCATACATATAAATATATTTAATAAATGATTACAATTTCATAGAATAATATTTAATTTAGGCATACAAGATAAAAATTTAATTTAAGTTTTTATTATTTAAGCATAATCAATAATGTAACTAAAAGTTATTTTTTATTATTTAAGCATTATCAATAACGTAACTAAAAGTAATTTTTTATTTAAGTATTTTTAAATTGGTTATGAATGTTACAGGTTTTAATTAGCCTTCAGGTAGATTCTTTTTCGGATGAGATATCGAAATTAAACTTTATTGAGAAAATGCTTCTACAAAAAGCAAAAGTATTTAAAATTTTATTTGTTCGTTATACGTGGTTGGGTAACAAAATTGTTAACCATTCAGGCAGGCAGAGGCTGCGCAGCCTACTTGCCTCTTTCGTTATCTAGATATGTTCAAATGTAACGCAAACCTTTAGTGGTTTATCATGAATTAATTATTTAATAAATTGCTTGCCTACAAAAGAACAAAACTGTATGGCAATCTTAAGTGAATATCCATTTAGTAAAAAATACTTTGCTCAAAGTTAAGGAAATACATTTTAGTCAGTTATCTTAGAAATTGGTTGCTTGAAGTGTTGGCGATGAGGGCATAAAATTGCCTTAAAGGGGAATGGTCAAGCTTTAACCAGTTAGATAGCCCTATAGCCCATTAAAAACTAAAATTTATGGTAAACACCGCATCAAAAAATATTGAGTGGTTAATTTTTAATAAAATAAAGAAATGTCGGGAAATTGAAAAGCGCGCGTCCGCCGCGACACCTGGTGAGAAGTCGGTGAGACAGAAAAACAACGTAAAAGCGCGCGCTGCTGAAGACGCGAAAAATATGTTTTGCACGCGCGGCGCGTTCCAGTTATAAGAGACCTAAGCCTAAATTGCGCGATTTTAAAAGTTAGGATAGTTCCCAAATCGCTCATACCAACCCAAACACCTGGCGTTATTTTTCGTTTCAACTTTTTGGGCCAAAAGCTATTTTTTCAAGACAAAAAAGGTACGTGTTAGTATATTGAACGTCTTTTTAATCTTTTGATACGGAAATAAGACCATATTTGGAAAAGCTTGGCCGTTCCCCTTTAATGTTAAAGCTATGTTTTAAAGAATTTCTATAGATGTACAGCAACCAGTATTTGATCAGAATTCAATATTTTGCAAACACCCAAGTTAAAAAAATTTAATAAATTGGTTTAAGTATTTGAGATAAACATCTATTTATTTATTTCAAACTGGCGATTACGGGAAATACTTTGCTAAGTGAAGCAGATTTTCGTCTTCAAAGAATTTTAAACAATGAAAGTAGGTTTTCTAAGAAGGAGCAATAACTTTTTCCCCTTCTTTACGACAGAGAAATAAATGGTTTTTCTAGTGTCATTGATCATATGTTACGTATGAGTGCAAATAAAATCGTTTATATTAGTGTGATAGTTAATCAAGGGTCAAATAATGATAAGAAGTTAGAAACTAGTTTGACAGAGTACAATTAGTATGTGCGTGGCACGCTTGGTAAAGAGTGCTAGCAGTTGATGCGTTTTTAAAAGTAAGTGACGTCACAGCCGTAGCTTCCGTAATGGTTGTCATGAAAACTCACGTTTTTTCTCAATAGACGTTTAACATTGGTGACGTCGCAGGGTTTCAAGCTGCTGGTACCCTATTGATATAAGCGTAGTGGTGAAGTGAAGACAAAGCTTTTTTAATTATGCCCGCACTTCTCCGTGTTTAGGGTTCGGTTTTATCCGTTTCAGCATCTGTCAGAACAGCATGCAGAGTTACCTAACCTAACCTAACCTAACCTCACCTAACCTAACCTAACGTAACGTAACCTAACCTAACGTAACAGACTTAAAAAAATATTAAACCGCTTCCATAAAAAATCAAAAGGAGTAGAAAGAAAAACTATTTTCTTTGCGGTCGCTCAATTGTGAATATTGCGTCGGTCGATTAGAAAAATACAAAACCCGCCTTTGGGCTAATTTCATCAAACACATTGGCGGAATTCGGTCTAATGGGAATTCGGTCGAATGGGATTCGGCACAATGGGAAGATACCAAACATTTCAGTTGGTTAATTTTGAAATAACATCCCAGTAGCCGTAACTAGACATTTCCATAATCAGTTTAAAGATGTATGGCAGAAACTCATTACGAGTAAAGAAAATCCCGTTTTGGGGAAGTTGAGCACCTTTTCTGGAGAGTGTAATATCCGAGCCACGGCGTTCCTCATATTCATTTCAATTCATGGCAAAAAAATTCACCAAAATTGGTGAAGCGTCAGATATCAATGTTCTGGATTTTATTCAAAAATATGTCACCCGCGCTCTTCCTGACATAAATAGAAACCAACATTTTACTATTTGGTTTCAAAATCTCAATGGCACAAATGTTTTCCAGCTTGTTTGGGAAAAAAAGAGTCGGTGATAGATTATAAACGCGTTGCAAGTTACTAGGGTGGCTAAAATCAAATATTTCGATATTACTATAGGGCATCAGATCTCTGGGAAATCAACCAAGAAGCTTTACTCGCTACCTAGAACAAAGGCTGAAACGCAAATGAACGATAACAACCATGTATTCAGATGTATTGCTTGTGGTTTTGAACGGTAACATGGATATTCAGTTTGTAGCCGATGATAAGATGGCCATTTATTAAGTGTGTACAGTATCATAACGAAATGAAAGAACGTAGAGCACTATTATTTTCTGCAAGACTTTTGCTACAGAGGGGGCGGAATCCTTTATAGTTGGCGCTCCAATAAAAAGATTCACTGTAGCCAAAGTGAAAACTAATTAATGACTAGGGATGCAACGGTTCCACATTTTTGGACTATCTCGGTTCCGGATCCGGTTCCGGTTCCTAAATTTTTGCTTTATCGGTTTCGGTTACGGTTCCGGTTCTTAAAATTTTAATTTAACGGTTCCGGTTTCGGTTCCGGTTCTCAAAATTTAGAACCGATCGGTTCCGGTTCCTATACGGTTCCATTGTGTTTAGTATTAATTAAAGTTAAATTCACAAGCAATTCAAATGAAGTCAAAGAGAAATAAAACCCACCACATTTATTTATTTAGAATATAAAATTTGCTTTTGATAAATTATATTATAAAAATAGTAACTTTCTTAGTGACGTAGCGATGGGTTCGGGGTCCTCCCGCGAAACTGTTTTTGGGGTCCCTTATAATCATTAAGGCCGAGTCGCGATTATCGCCATCTAGAGTTAGGGCTAACATGTATCGCCTTCTACAATTAGATTTAACACGTACTTGCATGTTAAATATATAAAACGCTTAAAAATGGCTTTAAGCCCGAAGTGAAACGATTAAGATAAATCACGGCAATCAGCGTCTGGAGCATTAAAAACAAAGGTTCTGGTCGAACTTGGAAGTCCGACTATAATGAAAAATTATTGCTACTATGCTCTCGTAGGGAACTCATGTAAGCGCGTTATTTGTTTATTCAATAAAGTAGGGTGTCATCGTTCAAAGATGGACGGGGGGGGGGATATTGTACTTTCAAGTTTTGGGAAGACATTGCCTTCCCTTCCGCTCCTCATTTCTGGGGCGTAGGAACGTTTTAGAAGTTGGAGGGGGCAAAGAGAAACGAAACGGGGGTCTAGGAGCTTAGCCCCCGATGTAGAGTGAATAATCGGTCGCGAATGTCATTAAGGCATTAACAGTAACAACAGTTATCATACGAAGTGTATTTTAGTCTTTAGAGTCGTTTATGAATTTAAGATACACAAATCCACAATAAAAAAATGAGAATGGTTTTGAATTTTTAAAGGAGTGTAGCTTCACGGAATGCATGTGTTACTGTTTGACTACTATGTAAATTGGCGGGAAAAGACACAGTTGAGCTTCTATAAGACTTATATGCTTTTAAATTGATATTTGAGCTTTTGAAGATTTCAACTGACCAAAAAGTTGGAGGGGCAACAACATTAGTTGCCCCTCCTAGCAAAATACTAGGGAGGGGCATTGCCCCCCTGGTTCCTACGCCCCTGCCTCATTTCAGTGAAAAATATAAAGACTTGATTTCTATGACTCGTTTTCATTTCAGTTGAGTATATCGTTCTAAATGAAGTCCATATTATTTCGTTCAATAAGCATTGTCATTTGTAAAATGAATGCAAATGCATAATTTTAAATTTTCTAGACAAAAACTACCCAGGCCAGCCATTATATTATGCGAACGAATTAGCCTTACCTTAAAAACTTTAAATTCAGAAACACAACTTAGTTATTAATTTACAAGGTTTAACGATCTGCTATAAAACACGTGTCTCTCTACTTTTCAAACTTCAGTATGTCACTTTCATTATGTACGTTATTTAGTTATTTATGCGACGGTTATGGTGGTTGTATTTATAAAGTTTTGGACGTGCCTGTTGAAACATAAAGAAATATTTCAAGCAAGTAAAACATTAACTTGAGCTGACAGGAGAAAAAACTAGACGAGTCCTCGCGCGGTTGGACTGTACACAGTCCCATAGGCAATTTGGGGGACCATCGATGGCAGACCACCGCCCCCCACACTGCGGAGTCTGCCGGGGCGTTATTTACCCCACTGGCTTTTCTGCTGTTTCACCTCTAAGTCGGTTGTGAGGGTGATAAAAAATTATGCTTGCCCATTGCCCCACTAAATAATTGCTCGGAAGGCACACTAGTAGCAGTAGACGACAAATATTTTTTTTTGGACTTTGCTACAGTTGTGAAATTGTGTCGAGTTTTTCGACTGAAGAAAATAAAACTAAAACTATCGCGGATTTCCGGATGATGCCAGTTTTTAAAGCAAACATTTGGAGGACGAGAGCCCATTATCAATTGGGAAAACGTAAGGGTGTGTCAGTTGACAGTTACGTAGAAACCCACATAGAGTTATCTGATATAGGATAAAGATGAACTTATATGAAAAACTAATAGTAAATTAGGAAGTTTAATTACTATATTTCAACATGCGCTAAATTTTGGTAAATAAAGTTATAGAACCGTTTAAAAACCGTTTAAAACAATGAAAATCTCGGTTCCGGTTCCGGTTTCGGTTATAATTTTTTTACAAATATCGGTTCCGGTTCCGGATACGGTTATCAAATTTTTATATTATCGGTTCCGGTTTCGGTTCCGGTTCCTAGAATTTACTCGGTTCTTCTCGGTTTCGGTTCCGGTTCCGGTTATCCGTTGCATCCCTATTAATGACGCAATTTTTAAAACTAAAGAGGTTGTAGTTTATACTGTAGGTGAATGCAAGGGTGGTCACTATGTAGTTCCTCTTAAGAATCCTTTGGTAATGACTTAGAGATTACTCAAACGAAAAGATTTTTCAATTAACTAACGTTAATTATTGCTTAATTTTAGACAAAGCGTGCGTTTTGGAAATAGTTGAAGCGTAAAATATGTTCCGTCGTCATTGTCTTTTTCATCGACTTAGAATAAACAAGGCTAAAAATATAAGCTGAGAATATTTAGCCACAAAAACCATAGAGTGAAGGACTGGAATTTAAATATATTTTTGAAGGCACTTACCCTTCAGTTATTTTAATGATAGGACTGGTGTGAAGGATCTTGCCTAGTTTTGAAAAAGTTGTTCATAAAAAGAAATATTTATATACATATTTAAGCTATTAAACAATTTTATAAATGTTAGATATTATTTGACAAAGTTAAAAAGGTAATTAAAACAAAATTTTCCGAACAAAATGAACTGTAAATCTGATGATATATTTATGTTAACAAAAAAGGAAGGCCAAATATCTTTTATTTTGTAAGCAGGGCGTACTATTAACTTCGTAGAAATATAATTGAGTTATCTTAATGTTATACAGGAAAATAAAATTAAATAAAGTTTTTGTCCACATATTAAGATTATTTTCTGTTTTTTTTTTTAGTTTTATGATATTAATTTCAATTCGAAATTTTAATTTCAGGTACTTGCAAATACCAATTGGTTAGTAACATTGAAACTAGGAAGGTAAACTAATTTTTTTTTACAAATTATACTTCTCTTTTACTAATATTTTATAAACGAGGCGTACATAAAAGGGCTTAATGAAGTAAAAACGTTTTTTTCAGAATTGAAATTTTGTTTAGTTTAAATAACAATTGGTCAAAAAATATTCGTAAGAAAATTGTACTTGCCTTATTTTTAAAAATCTGAATATAGTGAGAGCGCATGGTTAAAAAATATTGTTCGAAATTGGTATACAGCTCTGAAAATCGATATACACGTGCCTTGAACTATACTCTCGACTACCTAAATTTTATCTTTAAAAAAAACCGACTGGAAAAACGTTTATAAGCAAAAAACGCCCTTGTTGCCGAGGACGCGCGCATCTTAGTTTAAGTGTGTTTTTAAAATTCATAATTCTAAGTTGCGCCGCATCTCCGCAATTTTACGAATAAAAAATTGTAAATCGCGTGTAGCTCGCGTGGTAAAGGTGGTAAAGTTATGAATTTTTTTATGGTAATAGCTGTCACAGTGCTACTTAAAACCTGATATGGAACCACATCGAGGTATTTTTTTGCTTGACGTTTTTGACCATTTTTAATTTTTCTCTATAGGGAATAATGGTAAATCGAGTGTATATCGGGTGGTAAAGGTGGAAAAGTTTTGAAATTTTTTATGGTGATACGTGTCACAGTACTGCTTAAAACCTGATATGGAACCACATTGAGATATTTTTTTTACTTGAAGTTTTTAACGATTTTTCGTTTTTCTCCATAGGGAAAAATGGCATATCAGGTTTTAAGTAGTATTATGACACGTATCACCATAAAAAGTTTCATAATTTTTCGACCTTTACCACCCGAGATACAGGCGATTTACCATTTTTCCCTATGGAGAAAAATTAAAAATGGTAAAAAACGTCAAGTAAAAAATACCTCAATGTGGTTCCATATCAGGTTTTATGTAGCACTAGGACACGTATTACCATAAACAAATTCATAACTTTACCACCTTTACCACGCGAGCTACACGCGATTTACCATTTTTTATTCCTAAAGTTGTGGAGCTGCGATGCAACGTAGAAATCCTTTTTTAAAAACACCTTGAACAAGGGCGTTTTTTGCTTACAAAAGTTTTTCCAGTCGTTTTTTTTGAAAAATAAAATTTAGGTAGTCGAGAGTATAGTTCAAGGCACGTGTATATTAATTTTCAGAGCTGTATACCAATTTCGAACAATTTATCACCATGCACTCTCACTAATAGGGTAACACGGTATCCCGCGTGACTGCTTTAGCGTGTAATATTGTATTATTTTTACCACATGTTTGTTTATCATAACAGAAAACGTAGCTGTATATAGCCTGAAAAGGGAAATTGCAATACTGAGGCAAATTTTTGGAACATGGATTATGTAAACGTTTTTGAATCTTTGAAACAATATATTTAATTTATATTGCTGTGTATTAAAAAACCAAAATTAATCATAGTATTTGGTTTTCAATATCAATCATTGCCATCCTTCATAATACCTGTCCCTTCTTCGGCGAAGTGATTTGACAGTTTGACACACGATATAGATATATTATCTTTTTCCTCAGCATAGGTTAGCTTTTTTCGATCATTTGTCTTTGGCATAAGTTAGGATTTTTTGGAAACAGTAATACTGTGAAAATTCTTACCTCCAAAATATTCGTACATGTGATATACCTTTATAATAATCGGCTAGGCTAAATACTTACATTGCCGTAAGAAATAATATAAATCAGAATGAACTTAATAGATCTTTTTATAAATCAAATTCAAATTTCAAGTAACTTGGCTTTCTTGTTTAAATGTTGCTCTTACGTCGCAGTCTCTTACTCTTACAAGTCTTCGAGCACGCGCTACAGTCGCGAGGATAATATCTTTTTCTAGAGCACGTGCAAATCGCTCGTGTGAAGAATACACTAATAAAGCTGGGTCTCGTGACGTAAAAGCAACATTTTAACAGGTTGGGGAAAACCAAGGGGGTCTCGACCAAGAAGGTGTTTGAAAAAATTTCTGTATGAGTTAAAATTGATGACGTCACCCAGATGAGCGTTCGTTGATTTTCAATACGATCTCCTCTGGGTGTCGTCACGATTTTACCTAGCAACGCAAAAGCCGTAATATTTTGATAAAAAATCGTGCGATCGAGGCAACCTTATAGTTCCCTTTTTTACGAACCATGGTGGAAAACCACATTTTATTTTTTTAAATCAATTATTATTTTGAATTTAAAAAGGGCGTTTACTAGGTTTGTAATGGGGCAGGGGCCTTGACTTTGTGTAATACGTAGGGTAATTTGTGAAAAGTGATGCTATCTCTCCCTCTATCCGGCTTACAGATTGACTTTTATTAAATTGTATTAGCAGGGCTACCTTTCAAGACATTTCCTTTATTGGTGATCCTTATGAAATTTCTACATAAATCGTAATTTCGTTGTAAAACCGAACGTAACTTACAAAAAACCGTACATATTACAAAAACTAAAGCTGCCCTAAACATTTATTTGCCCGCTATGCAAATATATTCTAAGGCCGATATAAAGTTTTTTTTGACACAAAGCTGCCAATTGATGGCATTTTTTGGTATTATATCTATAAATATTGGAATAATTTTGTTAAAAAAAATCGTGGAGATCAATATAAAAATGAGGGTCTAAAAATTCTGATATTGTTTTTTTTTACGATGGCATTTTTCGTCTTTTATGAAAAGTGACAACAAAATACCCGCTTGACGTAAATTGCAATTTCGCTCCGCAGTCCATGAATAATGTACAAGTTTCAAGTGAGGAAACGGGTTGCCAAGCAAAAGATCACGCCTTCACCGTGCTTTGAGGTCCATACTCGAGCTAAGAACACCCCAAAAATATTCGGATTTTATTTACACAAAAATGTCTCTCAGGATTTCGAAAGTTTCTTTACGTATCGTAAGTTTGGTTTTTGGGCTTTGAAAGAAAATGTCACGTCAAAAACAGCGCTATAGTTTACTTTAGGATGCCAGAGCTGAAAAAGTGAATCCACGATGTTGTTAAAGAATTCTTTACCTCAATAAAATTCAGATAATTAATACAGTTTTTGAAGTAAAATACTATTGCACTAATATCATTGGACGTACATTTCGTCATCTTGCACATTTTTGAAAGTTTATGAAATCAGCGAATCGATGCTAGGATTAGGTTTTCACTGGACTTTGGTTAATTTCGGTAAGAATTCGATAAATGTAAGGTTAATATTGGGTCAAATTCATTTCAGAATTATTTCTGGTAAGGTTTAGGTAAGGTTATCGTAGTTTAAGGTAAGGTTAGTTTAATTTAATTAAAGGTAATAATAATTTAGTTTAGTTTGGGGTAAGGATAGTTTAATTTCGTTTAGTTTGAGGGAAGGATAGTTTAATTTCGTTTAGTTTGAGGTAAGGATAGTTTAATTTCGTTTAGATTGAGGTAAGGATATTTTAATTTCGTTTAGTTTGAGGGAAGGATAGTTTAATTTCGTTTAGTTTGAGGTAAGGATAGTTTAATTTCGTTTAGATTGAGGTGAGGATTGTTTAATTTAGTTTAGTTTGAGGTAAGGATAGTTTAATTTAGTTTAGTTTGAGGTAAGGATAGTTTAATTTAGTTTAGTTTGAGGTAAGGATAGTTTTATTTCGTTAAGTTTGAGGTGAGGATTGTTTAATTTAGTTTAGTTTGAGGTAAGGATAGTTTAATTTAGTTTAGTTTGAGGTAAGGATAGTTTAATTTATTTTAGTTTGAGGTAAGGATAGTTTTATTTCGTTAATTTTGAGGTAAGGATAGTTTAATTTAGTTTAGTTTGATGTAAGGATAGTTTGAGGTAAGGATAGTTTAATTTAGTTTAGTTTGAGGTAAGGATAGTTTAATTTAGTTTAGTTTGAGGTAAGGATAGTTTAATTTCGTTTAGTTTGAGGTTAGGATAGTTTAATTTAGTTTAGTTTAAGGTAAGATTAGATAGGGTTAGATTAATTTAAAATGAAGTTAAGTGCTTAAGGTGAGATTAGGTTATATTACGGATAGATTAGGTTAGTTTAAGGTTAAGTTAGTATAAGGTTAAGTTAGTTATATATATTCCCAAGTTTGTCGAGGGAGTAATAAATCACAATTTAACACAAATCAGTATACCTTGATTTTAATCTTTGGACGAGTTCAAATACAACATTGTCAACACGTGGCAATGTCTCGTTAACATCAATGACATGGTATCTTTATGTAGCCATTATCTCTAGTAGCTGTTGTTTCACTGGGCCTTAGACACTATTTCGCACTACAGCGTGGGCGTGACCATTTCAAACAAAACAGGACGAGCATCACTATTGCGTGTCAGGGATTTGTGCGTACTGGGCCCACGAACAGTTTATTGGATGTGGCCGTATTCCACATTATTCTCAAAGAATTAGGCTTAAAAGGGCCAGGGATATCTCCATTGAAAGAATAATCACGCCTTCGGTATCCCGTTATGAAGTTTGGAGATCGGGGTCTCACAAGTTGGTTCTTTGCCCATTTTAGTTATTTTTTGGGATTTTAGACGTTAATTCAACATACTTTTTTTTAAATAAGACCGATTCGATTGGAATTTACATTTTTGTTAGTACTGATCATTTCTGAACCATCTAACTCAGTCACGTTTCGCTACCTTATTTCCCAACCCAGGTAAGTCGAAAAATTTGTTTTGTCTAATTCATTTTTAATTAACGTGTTCACATTCCGGTACCTTATTTCCAAAACCAGGTAACTCGAAAAATTCATTTTCAATAAAATTCCGCTTTATTAAGTTAATCTACAAGGTAGTTGAAAATTTATTAAAATTTAAGTATAATATTTAAAATTTATTTAATACATCCGGGAAAGTGGGGGATTGTGTGAGCATCAATATCCGTGATATCTTGTTTTTCACTTCGTTGTGCTTTTACAGAAAGTAATTTTGATAAGGGAAGGGCTAAGTAATTCCAATAAATCTTATTTCCCTCAGAAACGTTGGTCTATTTAAATTCGTCGCGTTTTTAGGAAAGTGCTTCGTTTTACCAATAAATCTTAGTTTCCCAAGATGGGATCCAACCCGGCTCCTCTTGCTTCACCTAAAATATCGATCGATTTTGGAATATACGAACAAAGTAAAACAAAGGTAATGTGACCGTTAATTTTAATACAAAAATGCAGTTCTTTGGCAGAATATGCCTTCGAGGTGGTTACACAATTAAGACCAAAAATACACTCCCGACATGTAGGCTACCATAAATATGTATACTAGAAATTAAACTAAGCGCTCAACAACAAATAATTACCTGTGAAATTAAGAGTAATGTTCAAATTTTTCCAAAATCACAACCTTAAGGCACTTCTAAAGCCACCTACAACTCAAACCATAATGATCGATAACGACGGTGCCTAGGTTTTGCGGCGAAACGAAGTCTATGGAGCTAGCAGGGAAAAATTGAAGAATGCGCTTCAGAAGAAGTAGAGGCGTATATTGATTTCGTTTCAAATTATGTAATTTGAAACATGAAGGCTTAGGTAAAATGTCCAATTATATGAAAAATAGTCTTCCGCTTTTTAAAATATTTAAATACCATTTTGAGCCTGCAGATCTGTTACCGTTTGAATAATAATAATAATATTTATTTTGCAAAAACACAAGCTTTGCTGGCAACCACGGAGGCAAAGCCTATTCGTGGTGGTTACCGGGAGAAAAAAATAAACGATTGAATAGATACAGAATCAATTAAAAAAAATATTTAAGAATTATTTTAAAAAAAGGAGAGTGAAAGTTAAGAATTTGGATTCAGCCAATTTGTCAAAAGAAATTCAGACACTAAAGAGCGAAAATTCGGAATAGTGAACTGAGCAGAGGCCTCCCTGATGTCTGTGGGCAACGTGTACGTGTTCCAGGTTCTAGTCCTCCGGATGAAAAATGAGTGATCCAGGGCTAAGCATCTATCAAACTTGATATAGTATGAAGGGCCAGAATGTCGAGTACTAACAGCCATAAAGTCGCTTAGAAAAAAAGTCGTATCTCTGATCAATTTCAACTAGTAGTTGAATTAACGATAATATACATGCAGAGAGAACGATAGATATATTTTCTGTCTCGGGGAAGGATATAATATCGAAAATGTATGCAAATGAGCAATTGTTTAAGAACCAGAATTTGCTTTAAAGTCCTTTAATTTAAATTAAATGCGATGGGCAGGACACTGTGCTTTACGGTGTTTTAATAATCGTCATTAAAGTACTTATTTAATATTTTAACATGATTTTATCATTTTAATCACTGTTAATTCAATAAACTATCGATTAAATCTTATCAGCCACAATTCAATCATCTCAACCACAATTCAACCATTTCAATCATGAATCAATCATTTCAATCACGACTAAATCAATTCATTCATAAGTCAATCATTTCAATCACGATTGATTAGTTTCAATCACGATTCGATCAATTCAATCACGCTTCGATCAATTCCATCATTTTAAAGACGATTCAATCAATTCAGTCACGATTTAATCAATTCAATCACGATTCAATCATTTCAGTCAGGATTAAATCATTTCGATCGCCATTCAATCAATTCAACCACCATTCAATTATTTCAATCGTGATTTAATCATTTCAATCAATTTAATTTTGATTTAGTCATTTAATCATTACTCGATCAATTCCATTTCAATCAGCAATTAATAATTTCAAAAAACAATTAATAATTTTAATCACGATTTATTCATTTTAATCACGATTTAATCACTTTAACCACGATTCGAAAAAATCATCACGCTTTGATCAATTCAATCATGATTCGATCAATTCAACCACGATTCAATTATTTAAATCAGTATTTAATCATTTTAGTCACGTTTTAATCATTTCAACCAGGATTTAATCCTTTCAATCAGTATTTAATCATTTTAATACCGATTGAATAATTTCAATTTAATCCCGTTTCGATCAATTCTATCACTATTCAATCATTTCAAAGACGACTCAATCAGTTAAATCACTATTCAATCATTTCAAAGACGAATCTATCAGTTAAATCACTTTTCAATTATTTCAAAGATGACTCAATCATTACAATCACCATTCGACCAAAGTTTCGGCATTGTTAACATTTTAATTGCTTTTAATTAATATGTTTATACTTACGCAATAATTCGTGAAGCTTTATTTTATTTATTTAAATGTTAATAATAGGGATATTTGTATATCTATCAGTCATATTTGTCATAAGGGGTTTGAGAAAGTCAGTATAAGAAAGGTTTTATGACGCACTATTTTTTCTTAAGACAGGATTTATGACGCACTATTTTTAATTAAGAAAGGTTTTATGACGCACTATTTTTTCTTAAGAAAGGTTTTATGACGCACTATTCTTTCTTAAGAAAGTTATTTTGAAAAATCAGCTAATACAAAAGTTTCTCTAAGAGAAAGTGACCTTACCAAATGGAATTTACCTCCTGTTAGTTGCGAGAATTTTACGATATACATATGTGTAATCTTTACACGGTAACAAAAATTCAGTCTAACTAAAAACTCCTCATTTCCACGAAAAAAAACTGAACATTGTGGCCACTGCCATTAAAGAGAGCTCAAGATGGCAAAAAACGCGTTTCCTGCAAAATAGCAGAACGGTGAATGGACTGCGAGAGGCACCGGGGAAGTGGGCATTCATGGCTGGCAATGATAGATGTTTCCAACGATCATCGTTCGCAGACGCTGACGACATCTAAAAAACGTGAGTTTGAACCGCTTCTCCATCGTATAAATTGTCCTTTCTTCGATATATTCGGGACGAAGTTCGGGACTCTTTCCTTTAAAGTGGCTACTAAATAAATATGAATAACTCTTGCGTGCCTCGCGAATATAGACCAAAACATGAAAACACGCCGCGTTCGTATATAGATAGTGTACAGGGGTTCTAAATTGCTCGATTAGCCCAGTTTACTCAAAAAGTATAGTAACCTAGATTTTTTTTTGGTAAACCAAAATTATCATGAAAAAGCTTGAACGGTACACTCAACCTACAAATAAAATTGTTTTCTTTTAAATTCAAAATTTTTATTAAATAAAAAATTTATTTTTAGGCTTTTTGGTATTCCCTATCATACCGGTACCTAAGTTTTGAATTAACTTCAGATATATTATCAATATAATACTTCTCCTTTATACAAATATGATTATAATGTAGATGTAAAACCAATAAATTTACTTAATCGTCAATGTCTGGTAATAATTTAAAATATTATGGTACTAGTATTATTGAGAGGAGTCAGTATATTTGTCTAGGATTGGTGTCTTTCCAATTGTTACGAGAAGGGGAGAGTTTCAAAAAAGTCGATTTGAACCGCTCTTTATGTCCAAGGAAAGACTGTATATTTTGATTAAACTTTCAACTCTTAAAAATGTTTTTCCAAGATGGAATGCCTTTAGAAATATTCATAAGCCCCTCTGTAGGATGATCTATCTCAGCATTTAATAAAATTTCAAATTACGTAAACCGGCAAAGCCTTCTAAAGTTCCAGGTACAACGAAAATGGTCCGTCAAACCTTTTAAATATACCTCTAGAAATAAAAGAACAAAAACATATCTCTGTATTGTTTCAACCAACCCCACCTCCGCAAAAGAAAGGGTCTAGGTATGGCCGATGCAAGCACTCTTTATATAAAAAAAACCGATATTTAATCCGCCTTTGACGTTGATTATAGATTCTGGTGGCCCTAATTAAAGGCTTCCAATCTTTGCGCTTTCTCTTTAGAATTTTCCGAAACGCGTGGTGACACTAGTGCCGTTTCGAGGGATTTCGAAAATCCTCTTTTAGATTTCACCTCCGAAATTTAAGGCTATTCTTAAATTTTTGAAATATTAAATATGTCCACTTGGTTTAAGCACCCCAAAACGTTTTTACAAGAAATACTGTATTTGAAATTCAAATCTTTATTATTAAGATTATTAGCCCTAATTTAAGACCCTAACATGTAGTGCTATTTACACTTGTAAAATAATTTTTATAACTCCATTGATTAAAACATATTTCTATTTAACTCTGTATTTGGATGGAATAGTTAGGGGCACTGGTGGTCGTTGCAATATGAAATAGGTAGTTTTTGCTTATGAATCGGTTAGAGTAGTTTATTTGTCGGCTTTTTACTGTTCCATGAAGGATAGTTGCAAACGGAAAAAATGTATCTTCAATTGGCTCGAGAATAAACATTGGCTAATCTTGCCCCAATTGGAGAGCCGCTTTTAATGAGTCATAAAACGATAAATTTAGTCCTGCCTTTACGACAACCACATCGTAGAATTTTAGAAAGGCGATTTATGTACGTTCTATATTCAAGAGTGTATATGAATCAATTTATTAACTAATTGATGGGAGCTAACTATTAAACAAAACATTTTCACTCTCAGTTTGTTGAATTATTAAAAACAATTTTGGAAAATACTAAAATCTATTTTTTAATTATTAAAATCTATTTTTGAAAATATTAAAATCTATTTTTGAAAATATTAAAATCTATTTTTGAAAATATTAAAATCTATTTTTGAAAATATTAAAATCTATTTTTGAAAATATTAAAATCTATTTTTGAAAATATTAAAATCTATTTTTGAAAATATTAGTCTATTTTTGAAAATATTAAAATCTATTTTTCAAAATATTAAAATCTATTTTTGAAAATATTAAAATCTATTTTTCAAAATATTAAAATCTATTTTTCAAAATATTAAAAAAAAACTTTGAAAACATTAAAATCTATTTTTCAAAATATTAAAATCTATTTTTCAACTATTTTTCAAAATATTAAAATCTATTTTTCAACTATTTTTCAAAATATTAAAATCTATTTTTCAAAATATTAAAATCTATTTTTCAAAATATTAAAATCTATTTTTCAAAATATTAAAATCTATTTTTCAAAATATTAAAATCTATTTTTCAAAATATTAAAATCTATTTTTCAAAATATTAAAATCTATTTTTCAAAATATTAAAATCTATTTTTCAAAATATTAAAATCTATTTTTCAAAATATTAAAATCTATTTTTCAAAATATTAAAATCTATTTTTCAAAATATTAAAATCTATTTTACAAAATATTAAAATCTATTTTTCAAAATATTAAATGTTTTTGGAAATATAAAATCTATTTTTCAAAACATTATATCCAATTGTTTTTATTTATAAATTTGTCTAAAGGTTATATTTAAAATTAAATCGGGCCTTTGTTGGGTTTTCTACTATTTAGTGATATGGTTTATTTAAAATCTTATAATTTCAGTGTGGTAGTATAGTGTTTTTTCTAGTTGTGTGGCTACTCGATCTCTATAAACCGTGATAATGGTTTTCAACAGAAGTTACTTTCTTAGTTAGGAAGTAAATGACAATGCCGATCTTTATGCGGAAAAAAAGTTTAAGGAAATTGGTTTCATTCTCATTGTAATATGAAACACAAATTTTATCGGCTGTTCACAAATGACGAAAAGCCTTTTCCGAAAACACTCTCCCTCGTAATGAAGAGTTACAAAATTACGCAATACTTAATCACCTTTAATTATAAAAGTACCATAAACCTTCATAATATAAACAAGTATTAAATGGTTAATGTTTCTTAAAATATATGAAAATTTCAGGAAAATGTCGAAATGTTTTGGAACATTTCAGTGAAACCTCTCCCCGCTGTACTGTAACGATTAGTTAGGTTTGTACAACTTCCTTAAACTTGGACTACATTGCAAAGATTTATAAAATACGCAAAGAAAACGAATTTGAAGAAAATTTAAAAACTTAGAAATAGCTCGTACCAATAGGTCTTCGCGCAAACATAAAGACGCCAAACTCGGACCAAATAGATCTGCGAGTGAAAAACTAAATTTAATAAAATAAAAGAACCAGAAATTCCAACGATACATCGGTTTCGTCCTATTAGAGACTCATCAGTACACTGCGGGAAATCTGGCTAGCGACTGTTACACCGAAAAGAGAAACTAAGCCTAAACGTTCGCGTTGCGTAGCAACGGAAAGCTGAGTAGGGGGAGAGTGGTGATTTGTTAAGTTCAAAGGAACCCCGGCTATGGACTGCATTGCAAAGAGGGATAAGTAGAAACTCCATAATGAAAAAGGATATAAAAATTTAAAACATAAACAAAGGAAATAGACTTGTTCACTTTTCTCTAAAGTGGTCATTTTAACAAGTCTAGCGGCATTTTGGGTAACATTTGGCCAAATGAGTTTTTTTTACTAATTCGGACCTCCTGAAAACGAATTTCGATGTTGGCACTCCCGATTTTGGACCGGAAGCTCAGAATTCAAGATGGCGGACGTTTTCTTACAAGTACGATATTTTCACTCCCGAGGCAGTTTTTTTTGCCATTTTCAAGGTTGTTTTTGTCGTAGAATGCAAAAATAATTGTTGTAGACTGTTAAAGCAATTATTTGACCAATTTATATTATAATTTTCCATAAAATAAATAGATTATCATGGAAAAATTACATAATATTGTGTACTGGCAAAATTAAATAGGGGGAGAAAGTCTGGCACTTGGTAATATTTTTGGGCTTCGAAAATGACTTCCCCCTCGCCTCTTTACAGGGACACAAAGGTATAGGTTGTACTCCGCCACGATGAGAAATAGTTATCTATAAAATACGTGAATAGTAAACTTTTGCTTTCGATAATTTGGTTAATTTAGTTCCTAAATAAAGTAGATATATGATAGAAACTAAAATGCGACATTTTAAAAATAATAACACGACTTTTGAAAAGAAATAAACCGTAACTAGAATAACGTTCACTTAAATCGTGGAGAGCGTGGCGCCATCTAAGAGTAGAGATCAGGACTAATTGGTAAATCTACGATGTTAAGGCCTAACAGTTTAACTGAAATAATAGCTATAGCTACGAGCTTTTTTTGTTTATTTTACAATTGATATAGTAATTATTAATTAAAATCAACCGTTATCGAATGAAATAATGGTCAGCATTTGACAGAGAGACTATTTGAAATCGCGAGGCGGTGACATGGTTGCCAGGGAATAAAATTCAAAATTTTCATCTTGTGCGCGGACCGGAATACCACAGATGCACTACTTCGCGCGTAATGCGCTATCCTTATTGGTTAGAAATATCACGTGATCACTAGCTCTTTAAGAATGGTGTCAAGCATGGTGGAAGGTAAAATCTGGAGGCAGTGATAGACTTTCTCCCCCTATTTACTTTTGGTACTGGGCTACTTATTTCGGCGATAAGAATTAATAAGATTTTAATACAGGGCGAAGGCGCGGAAATCGAATTTTTTTGATAAAAAAAGCTTTTTTCGCATGCCTACGCAATATTTTTGTACAAACTATGTTGAAATAAGTAAATGTGACAAGTTTAAAATTATATTCAAAAAGTTTACTAAATTAAATAAACTAATTAAACGAGAATGCGTTTCTCGACGGGAAAGGGAAAAAGTGGGGAATATATAGGAGACGCGTTATTGATCTGAAGACGACATTTTCTAACTCATTATTGATATAAGAGCACCATTTTTAAAAGCGTTATTCGATAGACGAATTTAGGAATGTATCTGTAACTATTAATATAAAAAGTATGAATTGTATACCATGCCTTCTTGATGTGTACCATATTGTACCTCTTATACAAGCAATAGAAAATAGTTAACGTTCCACGTGTTCCCAATTGAAGAAAATCTTCGGATATTACGGTTCAAAAACATTAACCGATAAGATTTTAAGATACATTTTTCTAAAACGTGAAAATATTTTCCGATTCTCATGTTAAAAATAATACCCTATAAATTGAAACTCTAACTCTAGTTTTTGAGAAAATTGCCCAGTCTGATCAATTCCGGACTTTTCTACCTTTCTACGTTTTTAAGCCGTTTTTGCATCATAGTCCATAGGTGGTTCTTATTAAAGGGCCACGCCGGTGTTTGAAAAATTCAGCCCAAATTTAGCACGTGGTAGCAGATACGAACATTCCTTTTTCTGGTCAAATTCAAACGCCGGTGTGGCCCTTAATCTTTATCTTATCGTTTATTTTATTATCCAAGACTATTCTCCTATTTGGCTTTACGTTGCTACGCAACCAGTTTTGAAATTTTTAATGATTAGCCTTAGTTTTTCTTATTAGTTTAGTTAGTCACATGCCAGATTACGTGCACGGTACTGATGAGCCCAAAATATGGCGAAAGTGGTTCACCGATGGGGAAATTCTGTCCCGAATAATTTTTCTAAATTGGATTTTGACTCGGAAGATCTATTTGACCCGATTTTCGCGTTTTTATATTTTTTTCGAAGAACTATTGGTACGAGCAGAAATTCATACTTCTACTTGGTATGCTTATCGCGGCAGATTTTCGTCTCGATGTGGCTGACGGTTTTTTTGACATCACTATGTTAACTTAAGAACCAACAACGTGAGAGGGTGGCGCGCGCAAAGGGAATTTTTGGTCTCGTAGGCGGGGCCAAAGCCGTCAAAATGATCTTACCATACGCTATACGGTAGGATAAGTATTACAAGTAGAGGTATGGATTCCTGGTACGAGTTATTCATTTTGAAATGACTTTAAATTTGTTGATGATTTAGTTTTTTTTTGCTTCCCTTTTTATTTAGGACTTTTCTACCTTTTCGCGTATTTACTAAAGTTTACCCAAAATTACACGAATTTATCGAATTTAAAAATAATTTCATCAATTTATACAATTTTAACCAAATTTACTGAAAATTATAAAGTTTTGACAAATCTTTAACAATTTTACCAAAATTTATGAATTTAAATAACTTTACCAAAAATTTACCAAATTTACAATATTTGGTCTATTCTTTCTTTAATTCTAAGCAAATTCAGACATATAATATAAATTTATCAGGGCAATTTTGGATATTTCAAGTAAATTTGCCCTATTTTATCCCGAATTTAGGCAATTCAAATACATTTTGTCAATTTCTTACCCAAATTTACCCATTTACATTGAACATAAGCGGGTGCCAATTTTACCTGATATGTTCAAAATATTATGTCACGAAGGTAACCCAAAGGAAGAATAGGAAACCCAGCTAGTTGAGCTACGTCCATCGTAAATTACCTTGACGCAAATGAAGCCTTTCGTTTTCGACGTGTGTTTGCAACTCATTAGGACGCTGAGCTAACTATAGCATTCGCTGAGCCAAATCGTCACCGGCGCCTTGCATATGGATGAGGGGATGAAACCTTTTAATTATTGCGCAGGCTTTCCTCAAAAAATCCCCAAGATGATTGAAAATCATGTCTCTGAAGAGCTTAAAAAAGCTTTTCAGGTGACCATTCCTACTCTCCACAATCCTTCGAAGTTGAGTATTAATTCGAGCAACGTTCGTCAGAAGAGTTGTGAATTATCGCTGCCCAGCCTGTAGAAATGGTGGCATTTCGTGGTTCAGCCCGTCAAGGAATTATAATGCGTCTCTGTAGCCCCGGTGAACGACGAAAATATCGTTTTCACGAAGCCAATCTCTAATATTGCCTCTATTCCTAGCGATATTTTCATTCATGTCAAGTATTACAAGTAGAGGTATGGATTCCTAGTACGAGTTATTCATTTTGAAATGACTTTAAATTTGTTGATGATTTAGTTTTTTTTGCTTCCCTTTTTATTTAGGACTTTTCTACCTTTTCGCGTATTTACTAAAAATTACCCAAAATTACACGAATTTATCGAATTTAAAAATAATTTCAACAATTTATACAATTTTAACCAAATTTACTGAAAATTATAAAGTTTTGACAAATCTTTAACAATTTTACCAAAATTTTATGAATTTAAATAACTTTCCCAAAAATTTACCAAATTTACAATATTTGGTCTATTCTTTCTTTAATTCTAAGCAAATTCAGACATAGAATATAAATTTACCAGGGCAATTTTGGATATTTCAAGTAAATTTGCCCTATTTTATCCCGAATTTAGGCAATTCACATACATTTTGTCAATTTCTTACCCAAATTTACCCATTTACATAAATTTACCCAGTTTAATTATATATGCCCAAATTTAAGCACTTTTTTTTAATAAAAAATAGCATTAGAAAATTTTAAATATTTCTTAGCGGGGAAACTTAGAATCTTCGATTTCCCTATGTTAATTAACATCTAGGAGCAACAAACACAGCACCCCACACAAGGAGAATGTAACCCGACAAAAGTCGTGCATTTTCTTGTGTACATTTTTCATTGGTTAGACGCTTTAGCCGCTGTTGCCGTCGGAAGGGGAAATTCGGAAATTGTCTCCCCCCTCTCCGTATAACGTGCAGCGTAAAGGTTCGTCCAAAGAAATTTGTACACAACACCGCCTTAGCGTGTTTAAAGGCTAACTGCGTTCTCCTTGTGGTTGTTGGTCCTGGATTAACATATTATGTTCACCATCATGGACGCCATCTTGAATTTTAAGTTTCGGGCCAGGGCTAATAAAGTGCTTGAACAGTCCATAACAATTATTTTCGCATTCAATGACGTAAATAACCCTGAAAACGGCATTTACGGTATAACGTTTGCCATAATGGGCGCCATCTTGAATTCTGAGCTTCCGGTCCAAAATCGGGAGTACCAACATCGAAATTCGTGTTCAGTAGGTCCGAATTAGTAAAAAAACTCATTTGGCCAAATGTTACCCAAAATGCCGCTAGCATCCTATTTTGACGAAAAGTGAACCAGTCTAAAATGGCACACTTTCTATGGGATTTGGCTTTCTATGGATTTCCTTGAATTTTAAATATATGGTTAAGATTAGTTAAAGGAGCAACATTGTCCCTGGGCACTTTTCCCTAGCTCCAAAGGATTGTCCAGTATCAAAGATTAAAGTTTGGACACTAAAGAAGTTGCTAAGTTTGTAACGCGCTAGCTTTGTACCTGCAGAGGCCCGAGCTCGAATCTCCGAAAACTGTTTCTATGGTTTTTCTTTGTGACAAGTACTTAATAATTCGTGTCATATAATAATAATACGACATCTGTACGTAGGTTTAACCAAAAATTAAAAATTATAGTAATAAAAATATTACCTTAAGCATCGGCTCGCATATATAAGCGTGTTCATGAGCGAGCTACTTATTGGTTTAACATAAAACGCAAAACATAAATATATATTATTACCAGAGGGTATTATTATTAATAATGGCATTTTACGACCAAACCACTGCTCCGTGATCGCCTCGGTTTGCCGAATCGAGTACTAACCTTAAAATGTTGTCTGGTGGGTAATGAACATCAACATACCCCAAGGGTTCGTGCACCAGCTTTGCAAGTGCAATAGGTATACCCAGGATCGGCTCTAGTTGCGGTCCTTGAAGTACATATTCTGCAAGGCGAGGTTGAATGTTTTCAATATACGAGATATATATATTGCGCTTGACTGCTTGGATATATCTAGATAATATTTTGGCTCGAATTAATCCCGCTTCAAATTGCTGAGTTTCAATAACAAACTCATTTGCGGGATCGCGTTCCTTTCGATCTTGAACATAAGCGGGTGCCAATTTTACCTGATATGTTCAAAATATTATGTCACGAAGGTAACCCAAAGGAAGAATAGGAAACCCAGCTAGTTGAGCTACGTCCATCGTAAATTACCTTGACGCAAATGAAGCCTTTCGTTTTCGACGTGTGTTTGCAACTCATTAGGACGCTGAGCTAACTATAGCATTCGCTGAGCCAAATCGTCACCGGCGCCTTGCATATGGATGAGGGGATGAAACCTTTTAATTATTGCGCAGGCTTTCCTCAAAAAATCCCCAAGATGATTGAAAATCATGTCTCTGAAGAGCTTAAAAAAGCTTTTCAGGTGACCATTCCTACTCTCCACAATCCTTCGAAGTTGAGTAATAATCCGAGCAATGTTCGTCAGAAGAGTTGTGAATTATCGCTGCCCAGCCTGTAGAAATGGTGGCATTTCGTGGTTCAGCCCGTCAAGGAATTATAATGCGTCTCTGTAGCCCCGGTGAACGACGAAAATATCGTTTTCACGAAGCCAATCTCTAATATTGCCTCTATTCCTAGCGATATTTTCATTCATGTCATGCAAAATTATGACGGCATCGTTATTCCTGGAGTCTGAAAAATACGGCCCATGCACATCCAAGATATAACCGTCAGGGGCGCTTATAAGTGTAGCTTTCAGTAAGGTATATTTCTTATGCATGGAATAAGATTGCCTAGCAACGCGGAAATGGGAACTCTTAGGTGCTTTCAGGTAAGTGCAATCTGGGAATAAAATGGCAACTCTTTCTTCGGGGATCCTATTTCGAAAGGAAGCGTCCCTGTCTCGAGCCTCTGCTGAATTTATTCCAAGATGTTCCATTAAACGTTTCCATTAAGCTCTTACGTGTTACCGTGATGGTCAGACTAACGACTTGGTGGGATGAATAATTGCATTCGGCTTTTACAAATTCGTCCGAAAGTCCTTGTCGCAGTTTAAGAAATAAATTTATCAATTCCTTCTTTGTTGGATTTAAAGTTTTTCCGTACACAACGACGGTACCACATTGTCTATAAACTACGTGAAATTGTTCTTTTGTTAGAGATGTTAGCGCTTTTAAATCGTCATCGTTAAAATTATCTTCGTCATCATACCTAATGTTTTGGGTACGTATGCCAGCATCTCTGAAGCCTCAAACCATTCAGCAACCTCCCTGCCCGTAAGTTTGGTCCCGCGTTTTATGAAGTTATGGTTTTCAACCAAACCTAACTGTAGAAAACCACGACCAGTAAGATGCCCGAGACAACCGCGAGTACTAGTTGGTATACTGATAGTGCCTTTAGTACCGCATACCTCTTGGCAAACAAAGCATAAACTAGTGGAACGCTGAAAATAAACATTGAATATTATGGCTAACGGGTCATTTTCATCAGCTATAACGCCATTAATTCTTCGATCGCAATTGATTCAAATACGATCTTCATCACTCGGATTTTGCACATTATTTTGGTCGATTTCCCTATGCTCTCTAGCTAGTTCCACTCGCCGTTCTACAACGTTTCTTTCTGGGCTGACCCCATTGACGCGCCGGTTTGCATTTCGAACATTGCAAACAAAACAGTTCACCATTTATTTATTTCTTATATCCCAATTATAAAACCGTTATATACCTTCCTCAAAGTATTATATTATTAAAAACTTCAAAGTTATATCAACTTCAAAGGTATTTAAACTTCAAAGCTTAAAGTTAATTAAAACTTAAAAGTTATTAGTCATACCTAAGTTTTATTACTAATGGAATATGGAAATATCGATAGTTTTCTAGAAGATCCCTGTATAAAATCCCAAGAGTAATAATTGCCTCTATACATCATATAAATAATTTTTTTCACCATGGTTAAAGATAGCTATAGGAATAAACTACTACTTGACTGATACTTTATGGTAAAATGTTATTTTATTTTTATTCATTTTTAAAAATAAAATGACGTTTTAACCATGAAGTATCAGTCACGTAGTAGTTTATTCCTATAGCCTCTATACATAGTTTGCATCCCTACGTCATCAATAATGCAGTTCCAAGTATAGATATATGCACCAAGAATAAATATGTAATATTTGTAATTTGAGCAAGAATGAACCGTACAATAACGCCATTTTGCTGGTGTAGATTTCTTACTAATACGCGAGGGTTAACAGTTTCAATCGTCTGTTTGCGGATTTTAATTATTTTCAAATGATTAAGAATTTAGTTTCACTTTAAAAAAGGTTACCTGCCTTGTTAAAAATTGTTCGATTAGTTCAATTAGAAAGAGAGACCGAATATTGTCATTTCATTCGATACCGAAGGTAATTGTAAAAGCGATCACCACAAAGGCCTAATTTGATAAACTTTGCCAGCCTCTTTTCGTAGATATTTCTGTCGTCATTTGCTATTTATTTAAATAACCCGGGTTTAAAATCGTATCTGGTTTCGCTTAAGGCCCATAACGATATTATTTTAAAAACTTTAAAGCATTCCGAATCTTATTTTCGTCAGTTTTGTCGCTTCAATGAGGTAACCAACAAAATGGATATCTATTCACTGAGAGAAAATACTGTAGAATTTACAGAAATATTTTACAGCACCCGTTCTGTATTTCTTTAAATACAGTACGGTACTGTTTAAATTACTATATTCAAGAAATATTTACAGTATAATTTACAGGATGTTTTTAGTTATTTAAAATACAGGGGCTTCATGTAGTATTTATCGTTGAATAGTAATATATACATACATTTTCAGTTCATATTACTATTTGTTTACAGTAAAAATTAAAGGTTTGTTTCAGATATTTGTTATAGAGGACAGCCATGTAGTTTCTATGATAGAAATGTTATATATGCATATATTTGTTCAATACATATTACTATGTATTTACAGTAAAAAATGAAAACGATTTAAGGTATTTAAAATACAGGTAGTTCCTGTAGTTATTGTGGTCGAAGTTGAATTGCTATCAAACAGTAATAATCCATAAAAATTAATTATTTGTTGTAAATCAACTAATATGACGAAAAGATTTTTAGCGACATCTCGTAAAAGCACCAATGGAGTAATATTTTTAATTACCTATCAAATGAAAACAAATTTATGTTTATACATTTAAATGCAAATTCATCGCGTTAGTGTTTATGGTTTGAACTAAGTTTAATACTTGGCTGGATTCCGAGCCAATGAGTAACATTACTATGATGTGCACGTGTTTATGGTTCCGCTTTGGACTTTAGTTCTGCTGGAGCTTATTGGTATATATTTAGCTAATTTGTTGAATATTTTTCCAATTAAAGTACCTTATTGGTTAAAAATTAATTACGGAAATGTTTAGTGTACATAAAATTATTTTAACAAAGGGTAGTAAGAACAAATAAAATATATAATATTTCCTGGCTATATTTATGCAGTTTTTAAATGTAAATTCGGTAAAATTTACAGGCGTGTTGAAAATTTTAATTATTATTTCAGTTGTATACAATACAATGATTCTGGTTGAAAATTTTACTATGAGCTATTTGTATAAATTACAGGAATCTCAAGTAAAAGATATTTACGAAACTTTCTGTGAAAAATACAGAACATTCCTGGCTACTGTGCGACCAGGATTTCCATGTAATTTCTACGCAATATTTTTCTCTCAGTGTTTAGTAGCTATCGGCGAAATGTTTTGAGTTTTGGACCCCCATCCCGGTTTCCATGGAGACCATAGGCCCATCCCTATAGGCAAACTATGTATTAGCGCTGATAAGCAGGCAGCGAAATTGGTGAAACTTTGTCTAGAAAGGGGAAAGGCAGGAAAAGGGGGTACAATTTTCAAATGAGCCTTGAAACAACGTGATCTTTCCTGACTCAGGTGCAACACGCATTTTACTACCGTCCCCCTTTCTGGCCGGACCGAAATATAAACTACATGTACAACACTATAATGACTATATCGAGGGGTCGGACATTCAGGGAAAATTGTACGGGATTGGGATTTCGAAATCATTTTCTTTATTTTGGTGGATTTCGAAATCATTTTCTGGACTTTGGTGGATTTCGAAATCATTTTCTGGATTTTGGTGGATTTCGAAATCATTTTCTGGATTTTGGTGGATTTCGAAATCATTTTCTGGATTTTGGTGGATTTCGAAATCATTTTCTGGATTTTGGTGGATTTCGAAATCTTTCTTCGGATTTCGAAATTTGGAAGCGGATTTCGAAATTTTTAAACGGACTTCGAAGATTTCGAAATGGATTTCGGATTTCGAAATTGATTTCGAGATTTCAAAACGGATTTCGGATTTTTTAATTTTTTTTCGAAATTAGATGTTAATTTAAGTTAAACCGTGAATATTTTCTTGAATATTTTCCTGTGTTTATATACAACGATAATTATTTATTTTTACTTTCTAAAGTTTAACTTAAGTGTTTAGAATAACTTATTTAAATTTGAGTTATTTAGAATCGCTAATTGAAATTTGAGTTATTTAGAATCACTAATTGAAAATAAGTTAAATAACGATTCATTGAAAGAAAATTTATTTATTTTAGAAGCTTAAGAATGTCGCTGGAAATATCTTTACAGATAATCATTTTCATACTTTCGTATTTAAATTCGTCTTGCGAAACTGTGCAAATATAGTTATCACAATAACCATTACTAAAATCATAACAAGACTTAACTTCTGACAGTTCTTTGTATTTGGATGGGTTCTCAATTTGGTAGCAATTGCAAAGCACCCCAATGTTTTTTGAGTCCTTAATTTTAGCATACTGGCCCGAGTAACTTCTGTTTGATGAATTTTTTCCAGAAAGGAATGAAAATTGAAGTACCCTTCCTAGTAAAAAACTTGCTTCATATTTAAATGCACATAAGTCACCGACTTGAATTTCTTCCGATTTTGTCACACCGTTGCGCGTTTTATTTGAAGAAATTTTTGTTTTTGACACATCGTCTCTAACCTCGCCTCTAACCCGAAGTAACCTGTCATTAGAGAGCTTTTCATTAGAGTTCACCAACCATAGGGCAGTTGTTTTTCTAATGAACACCTTTTGGCCATTATGAATATATTCCGTAAAAGGTGAAGAGTCGTTCAAGGAAATAGCCGTAGATGGTTCGGTATTTGAGATTAATGTTGAAGTCGTCTTAATTTAAAAATGAGGCAAACCACTACCGCACGTATTCATTCGCACCATTTCTGGTAAAATGGTATTTGGGGAAACGGTTAAAGACATTGTTTCCAAATCTTCGGCTATTCCGGTAATGTCCTCAACCTCCGTATTGTTTTGAATATCACAATCGACATCTAAAACGTCTTCGTCGTCATAGTACTCTATGCTTCCCGAAAGATTTTTTTTCGTATTTCTTTTAACAGACGGTTTTTTACAATAAGGTAGAAGGCTCACAATTAGTTCGAAATCAGATGCTTCAGTTACGTTATCCATCCCTAATGAAGAAATGGTTTCAATAGCACTTTCTCTTGATGACTTTATAGCATTTGATATTTCAGCAATAGTTGGTATTACCAAACTCTTACAGCCTTGTTGAAAAAAACGCTTTCCATCCTTCTTTTGCTTATGGTATTTGAAGATATTTTCACAAGCTAACTGAGCTTGTACGTCTAAACGGTGCACACGACGTAAAAATCCCAACAACGAAAAGTTGGTGATAGTAGAAAAAACCGAGCTCATGCTCCGAGCTGCTCGAAAAAACTTTTCGCAGGGCTGAGATCCGGTTAAATGAGGCCAGAAAAAGTCCCGACAACCATTCTCCGTTAAACACTGGGCAACGAGACTGTGGGCATTAATTTCAATGCAAGTGTAGCAATTAGAAGTTATGAAGTTGTCATTAACGTTGTAAAATTCAGCTTTCTCAAGCCAAAGTCTCCAAAAACGAAGAACAAACACAGCCCACCACATCATCTTAATCCTTTCAAGAAGTGATTAATCTTTTTCTAGGAAAGCACATGTAGTGGCTCTCATAATTTTCAAGTACGTCACTGTTGCTTGGCTATTTGGCACTTTTTCATTTAGAATATTTTCAGTATTTAAAGACATTATTCGTTCAACCGCCGCAAAATTTTGCTTATCCTTTGGATTTAAATCGAATTCTTGTAGACCGTGATCCGCCTTCGAGTTACGAGTAACTAATATTTTTAAATGGGAAATTGAACATACTTCACGTCCCATAGGAAGCACAACTGAACTTTTCAAAAGTCTGCATCTTAATTTGGTCCCAATGTGAACATGATCTTGAAAATAAAACGGTGGATTAATTTTCATGCTTAAATACCAGTTCCAGGTTTCCGGAATGAGACCCTTCGCGGAAGGAGATTTATTTCCCAAAGGCCGTTTTTCAGAAAATATTTCCGATTGGTTTACCATGCCCTTTAAAAGTTTCGGATCACCATCACTGGAGAAAGACGCTACTGTTATGTCAAATTTTTGGCATTCCGAAACTAGGAACTTCCACCGATCAATGACATTTAAGTATGAAAATTTATTATCCGATCCCAATACGCAAAGGCACATGGTCGGAGTTTTAGGATCCAATGGTTGAACTGAAAATACGTACGCAACGTTGGCTTTTGATTCATTTTCGAAGAATTGCGCAACATTTTCGTATGATGAAAAAATCATAGAGTTTAATTTAGGAAAACCGCAATGGTTGATTGGTTTTACAAATCCTACGCAGCTGTTTGTACACTGGTCGTAGTCGATTCTTTGCAAAATTCTAGTTCCATCTTCACTTATTGCCACATATTTATGACTAACGTCGTATCTTTTTAGGTGTTCCAGCAAAGGAATAATCCTAATTTCCCCTTCTTTTAGTGGTTTCCGTTCTTCAAACAAGTATCGTCGTACTTGACGAAGAGAAGGTAAGGCAGTGGACAAGTTTTGGGATAAAAATGAATATGCCAACGATCCGGCTAATATGAAAAATGCCATACTGAATTTTTAACGCTTTCCAAATGTCTATTAGTTTTAGAGTGGCAATTTTTCCATAAGGTTTTAAGAAAGCCCCCGATGTCGCAATTTTTTGTTAAATTAGTTCCATCGTTAACATTGTGAATCACGTGGTTACTTGTAATATTGCGTTGTAAATCTGCGAACCCCTCTGGATTTTCGTCGGCGATAGTTTTAAATTATCCCCAAAACTGATAGAAATCGTCCATTCTGGTTTGTGACTTTTCTTCAGATGCGCGCACTAAACTTCTTTTTATCCTTTCCGTTCTGGAATAGTTGAAGTTCTTGGTTTTAGATATGTTTTTTGAAGAATGTCCTCCCTTCGACTCTTTAGAAGGGAGGTCATCTAAAAAACCGAACCATTTTGAGTGGTCGTGCTGGAAGCGTTAGACGAGGTGGGTGAAGGTTCCTGGTCTTCTTGACGAGAGTTTTCAGAGCTTCCTTGTGTGTTGTTGATTTCAGTTGGGTTTGCGTTTCTCTGGTCTTCGGCGACACTATCTATATCCACATCTATAATGGACGTTTTCTCTTGATCACAGACTAGGCGGGCTTTTTTCTTGTCCGATCCTCTAAATGTAGCTTCTGTTAGGGTTGGCTGCAATAATTTTCTTTTATATTGCGAATTGCATCTCGTAAGATGTCTATAGTAATTTGAGCAATTATATCCTATTCCGTATTTGGTCTTATTGAAATTTGGGAATGTTCCTCAAATTAAGCAAGAAATTCGCTTCTTCTCAGCAGAAAACTCAAATCGGTAGTGTACACCTTCTTCTAGCGACTTTTCGGGCGTGGACGTTTTGGCATATTTTTTTATTTGATTAGTAAGGCTTTCAATGACGCTTTTGGAAGCTTCTTCGTCGACAACGACATTAACAGCATTGTCTGGAGATGGGATAGCACTACTTGAGGCATTACTTCTTTGGACGTTTTTCCTAAAAGCAGTCTTCGATTTACCCATATCTTGAGTTGTTGCTGGCGGAGTGCTATGTTTCAATTCCTTAAGTCGTTTCGCGTATAGCTGTAATTTCGTCAAATGTCCAGGAAGAAACTTGAAGTTTTTTCGATTTTTGAATGATCCAAACATAATAGCCGCAGTTTCATCTTCAAAAATATCGTGATTTGTTTGCAAATATAATTCCAGTTTTTCAATATTTTCGATACCACTAAGTTCTTTGATTGAGTCGGCGGTATCGTATCCCGTATTAATTAAACAACAGAACAATTGTGGTGGTAGTTCATTCTTCATGTTTTCTATGAACCGCTCTGATTCGGACATAGCTTGACCTTCGTTGGGTTTCTTCTGAAATGCGTTTTCCTCAACTACTTTAGCCATTGTAGCAACGTAATTTTAAGTGATTTCTACAAAACTATGTCTTGATCTAGTCTCTAAACTAATCTATAAACGAACTCAAATTATAAAATATACTAACATTTTGGTTCAACTTTAACGACTTGAAAACCCCGCAGCTAGGTTTAAAATTGACGCTTGAAAATAGACTACTGAGAAAACAAAGAACTAAAGGTCGACACGATGACCACGAGTCGCACGACCTCTTTTTTGCTATCTCAATTCCTAGAAACGTGGAGCTCGAGAAATTCCGAGTATCCTTTATTCGTAACTGGGTAACCCATGGAAAAACCCAAAAATCCCCAAATCTTGTTTCAACAAACGAAGAGGGGTTCGAGGCCATTTACGGCTTATTAGTTGCCAAATAATTGAGTTCCGCAAGTCATTTCTAAAGGAAGTTGTGGGGGGTATAGCTAGGGGAGGCTAAGCTCCCCAAACACTTAAGCCCCAACATAGTGAAGAACCTGTGAAAGTTATCGCGAATAATATATTTCAAAGAGTAGCAAAAAAATATCACGTGGATCTCGACGACCCTGTTAAGCGTTTACAGAAAATATTATATTTTTTTACAGTTTTCGTTAATTTCTAAGCTAATTTATTTCTTTATTTATTGCTGGATTATAAATGTATTGGATTTTGTTCCGTATTGCGTGATTTCGCGCCGGATTTCGTGATTTCGCGTCGGATTTCGTGATTTCGTTCCGGATTTCGGAAAATAGTGGATTTTGACAAAATCCGAAATCTTTTTTTGGATTTCGTATTGTGATTTCGGATTTCGATTTGGATTTCGAATGGGAGTGTACGGGATTTTGACTGAATGTCCGACCCCTCGGACTATATACTACATTATCCATGGCCAGTTGACGAAATGACTTCTTGATACGCAACAATAAATCTGAATCTTATATAAGTAGTCGAAGTACTGCACTTAAATAACCTTTTTCCAGGGCCATGAAGTTTAAAATTCAGAATCAGGCTGCCTAATACGAGGGGTAAGACAGTCTCAGATAATCTGTACACCGAGTTCGTGCATTTAGCACTGTTAAAGGTACACATAATTTTCAAGAGTTTGCGAGTTCCATTTAGCACTGTCAAAGGTACGGCAGTGTACACCGAGTTCGCAGTGTTTTACCCCTCGGCCTAATAGCACTGTCTATTTCTCCTTTTCATTAACAGTGAGGGGGATTTCAGCTCCAGTAGTGCAAAGAATTAAAAATGTTTGTAAGCAACAGAGTTCACAGCTTCAACGATTTAGTGAAACCGACCCGTTTTAGCATTAATTACTTAATACTAGAGGAAAACAACGATTTAACTGAAGCCTTAAAAAAAAGAGGAGGAACCTATCTATATTTCATTTTTGCGTCTTATGGGAAAACCAGTAATTCTCAGGAGAAACCTTTTTCACATATTCGCTTTATATGCTAGACGAGTTTATTTGTAATATTATTATTTGTATTATCTTTATGTATTCTTTCAAACGTTAAAATATGACACGAATTATTAAGTACTTGTCACAAAGAAAAACCATAGAAACAGTTTTCGGAGATTCGAGATCGGGCCTCTGCAGGTACAAAGCTAGCGCGTTACAAACTTAGCAACTTCTTTAGTGTCCAAACTTTAATCTTTGATACTGGACAATCCTTTGGAGCTAGGGAAAAGTGCCCAGAGACAATTTTGCTCCTTTAACTAATCTTAACCATATATTTAAAATTCAAGGAAATCCATAGAAAGCCAAATCCCATAGAAAGTGTGCCATTTTAGACTGGTTCACTTTTCGTCAAAATAGGATGCTAGCGGCATTTTGGGTAACATTTGGCCAAATGAGTTTTTTTACTAATTCGGACCTACTGAACACGAATATCGATGTTGGCACTCCCGATTTTGGACCGGAAGCTCAGAATTCAAGATGGCGCCCATTATGGCAAACGTTATACCGTAAATGCCGTTTTCAGGGTTATTTACGTCATTGAATGCGAAAATAATTGTTATGGACTGTTCAAGCACTTCATTAGCCCTGGCCCGAAACTTAAAATTCAAGATGGCGTCCATGATGGTGAACATAATATGTTAATCCAGGACCAACACCCACAAGGAGAACGCAGTTAGCCTTTAAACACGCTAAGGCGGTGTTGTGTACAAATTTCTTTGGACGAACCTTTACGCTGCACGTTATACGGAGAGGGGGGAGACAATTTCCGAATTTCCCCTTCCGACGGCAACAGCGGCTAAAGCGTCTAACCAATGAAAAATGTACACAAGAAAATGCACGACTTTTGTCGGGTTACATTCTCCTTGTGTGGGGTGCTGGGTTTGTTGCTCCTAGATGTTAATTAACATAGGGAAATCGAAGATTCTAAAGGTCCCCGCTATGAAATATTTAAAATTTTCTAATGCTATTTTTATTAAAAAAAGTGGTTAAATTTGGGCATATATAATTAAACTGGGTAAATTTGGGTATGAAATTGACAAAATGTATGTGAATTGCCTAAATTCGGGATAAAATAGGGCAAATTTACTTGAAATATCCAAAATTGCCCTGGTAAATTTATATTCTATGTCTGAATTTGCTTAGAATTGAAGAAAGAATAGACCAAATATTGTAAATTTGGTAAATTTTTGGGAAAGTTATTTAAATTCATAAAATTTTGGTAAAATTGTTAAAGATTTGTCAAAACTTTATAATTTTCAGTAAATTTGGTTAAAATTGTATAAATTGATGAAATTATTTTTAAATTCGATAAATTCGTGTAATTTTGGGTAAACTTTAGTAAATACGCGAAAAGGTAGAAAAGTCCTAAATAAAAAGGGAAGCAAAAAAAAAACTAAATCATCAACAAATTTAAAGTCATTTCAAAATGAATAACTCGTACCAGGAATCCATACCTCTACTTGTAATACTTATCCTACCGTATAGCGTATGGTAAGATCACTTTGACGGCTTTGGCCCCGCCTACGAGACCAAAAATTCCCTTTGCGCGCGCCACCCTCTCACGTTGTTGGTTCTTAAGTTAACATAGTGATGTCAAAAAAACCGTCAGCCACATCGAGACGAAAATCTGCCGCGATAAGCATACCAAGTAGAAGTATGAATTTCTGCTCGTACCAATAGTTCTTCGAAAAAAATATAAAAACGCGAAAATCGGGTCAAATAGATCTTCCGAGTCAAAAACTAATTTAGAAAAATTATTCGGGACAGAATTTCCCCAAAGGTAAACCGCTTTCGCCATATTTTGGGCTCATCAGTACTGTGCACGTAATCTGGCATGTGACTAACTAAACTAATAAGAAAAACTAAGCCTAACCATTAAAAATTTCAAAACTGGTTGCGTAGCAACGTAAAGCCAAATAGGAGAATAGTCTTGGATAATAAAATAAACGATAAGATAAAGATTAAGGGCCACACCGGCGTTTGAATTTGACCAGAAAAAGGAATGTTCGTATCTGCTACCACGTGCTAAATTTGGGCTGAATTTTTCAAACACCGGCATGGCCCTTTAATAAGAACCACCTATGGACTATGATGCAAAAACGGCTTAAAAACGTAGAAAGGTAGAAAAGTCCGGAATTGATCCGACTGGGCATTTTTCTCAAAAACTAGAGTTAGAGTTTCAATTTATAGGGTATTATTTTTAACATGAGAATCGGAAAATATTTTCACGTTTTAGAAAAATGTATCTTAAAATCTTATCGGTTAATGTTTTTGAACCATAATATACGAAGATTTTCTTCAATTGGGAACACGTGGAACGTTAACTTCTTTCTATTGCTTGTATAAGAGGTACAATATGGTACACATCAAGAAGGCATGGTATACAATTGATACTTTTTATATTAATAGTTACAGATACATTCCTAAATTCGTCTTTCAAATAACGCTTTTAAAAATGATAATTTATATCAATAATGAGTTAGAAAATGTCGTCTTCAGATCAATAACGCGTCTCCTATATATTCCCCACTTTTTCCCTTTCCCGTCGAGAAACGCATTCTCGTTTAATTAGTTTAATTAATTTAGTAAATTTACTTATTTCAACATAGTTTGTACAAAAATATTGCGTAGGCACGTGAAAAAGCTTTTTTTTATCAAAAGGAATTCGATTTCCGCGCCTTCGCCCTGTATTAAAATCTTATTAATTGTTATCGCCGAAATAAGTAGCCCAGTACCAAAAGTAAATAGGGGGAGAAAGTCTTAAAAAAAAGAGGAGGAACCTATCTATATTTCATTTTTGCGTCTTATGGGAAAACCAGTAATTCTCAGGAGAAACCTTTTTCACATATTCGCTTTATATGCTAGACGAGTTTATTTGTAATATTATTATTTGTATTATCTTTATGTATTCTTTCAAACGTTAAAATATGACACGAATTATTAAGTACTTGTCACAAAGCAAAACCATTGAAACAGTTTTCGGAGATTCTAACCCGGGTCTCTGCAGGTACAAAACTAGCGCGTTACCAACTTAGTAACTTCTGATGGCATGCTAATTGTTAATTAGTTTCAAGGCCAAAAAATGGTGTGGAAAATCCCAGACCCAACTACGAGTGTCCAAACTTTAATCTTTGATACTGGACAATCCGTTGGAGCTTGGGAAAAGTTCCCAACTGGCCATGGACAATTTTGCTCCTTTATCTAAGCTTAACCGTATATTTCAATTGCAAGGTAATCCATAGAAAGCCAAATCCCATAGAAAGTGTGCCATGTCCTTTGAAGAAATTTAAAAAATCAGCCTTCAAAGCGATAAGTGGGTATGGCCATAAAGTCTATAAATATATGTAACTAAGAAATATGAAAATATGAAATGCTGGCACCATGAAGTGATACTTCTCAAACTCGGGGAATTGACTGGCGCTCTACATTTCCATATAGTCTTAGTGTTTAAATTATAATTTATTATTATTATATATTGCTCTTACTACAGTCAAATCTTTAAGGCATTTCCATTCCCTAAAGTATAAGAGCATGGTCGCATTGGATAATGGTTCACAGGTTATAGTTTCTTCTGTGCGCTCGTGCTTTATTACAGTCAAACTACAGGCTAGTTCACCAATTTCGGGTTATGGACGAGGTCCTCTCCCCGGTCCTACGCCAATAGACGACTAAAGAAAACCGCTTTCCATTTAAAATAATTTTAACGAACTTCCGAGGGAATTGTGGGTAAGAAAAGAGAACTTGATTGGCTATTACGGGAGTCTGCGCAGAACCTATAATATATACTTGTACACTTTTACAAAATGTTCCGGCGAAGTGGCGGTTCAGTGTTCCACATCTTAAACTAATTTATTTCATTATTACGTTTTAATGATTAAAATGGTTTTGAAATAAGAGAAACGTAGTTCCTGAAGATGAACTTAACAAGGATAAAAAAGGTATGATAATATTCAAATCTAACTTTAAGAAAGTTTTTCGGACAAGGCTTAATGCATCTTTCAATGTAGGTCTACTTTGAAAATGATTTTAAATGAAGATTTAGGTTTACCAAAGGGAAAGCTTCTACAACCTTTAACGCGACACTTTGAACTACCCTGGACACTCATTTAACAAAATTAATTTAATCTAATTATACTTAATAATAGTAAAGCGATAAGATCATAAGAGATCTTTTATTATTATTTTTTTTCTTTAGAAGCTCGTTATGAGCGATTGTAACGGGTGGGACAATTCAGTCCGCTCGTCCATTTGATTAATCAGGTGCGAGATATGTGTTACGGCCACGCCAACGGGGGGATACTTAGGGATAGGGTTGGGACACCCGTGGCGGAAGTATGACAACCACCCGTTGGGGGATTAGTGGTCGTCCTCACACGGCCATCCACAAACTCTGCCTCCCGGACGCCTGGGATTACAGGAGTGAGTCACTACTCCCGGCAAGAGACCTTTTATGTGTATCGTTAACAAAAAATGCCAACATAAGCAGCCGACATTCATAGAACATTGAAAAAATGTTGATATTTGTAAAAATCAGCCGTAAGATGTCGCTACCATCACAAATGTCACGTGATTAGGCTGAATAACCCCCATTTCCTTCCCTTTTTTTAAATATTTCCTACGTGAAAATTAAAGAAAAACTGGCGAACAATTTCCTTACTCGTCTATACACTCTTTTTAGAAACGTTTACTGGGCGCCGCCATTATCGTACAGACAACCAACGAGCAAGCCCTCTACCGCAGAAATTTCATCCCCCCGAAAACCGAGTTTTTCATCACCCTCCCCGTAGACTGTAAGGTAATGGCGGTCGATTGGGAAGGCGCGTTTAAGAGTCTATAATGTGTGGTCATTCGCTAACCTGTAAGGTAATTGATAAACCTATGGTAAAGTGAAAACAGAACATACGGAAGTAATTTATTTCCAAATGCTGCTTAACCTTAAACCTAATGATACCTCAAATACTCGTCTATCAAGTTCAGTGACAAGACCCGATAATTTTGGCAATATGGACGTTTATCCTCGTTCTGACGCGGGTCTTAGCTACAGTACGATCGATGCTTACCGAGTATAGGTTTTACGAGTATTTGGGTGACCATTACTTACTTGGGATCTAAATTAACGACAATCGAGAATGTCGTGGCCTTTGCCCAATATATAAGTACCACCAGGGGATGCTACATGTCGTGTCTTTAAGCAGCTGCTTGTGTACAGGGCGTAGCAAATTGGAACAAGAGACATTTACAATGATTTCATGAAGTTCAAGAAGAATAAATTGAACGTAAAAAACTCGGGACTTAAAAAATAGTCGTGTAAAACTTCAAAATCATTAAGAATACTATAATTTAAGAATACAGAATTTAAGAAAAATAATCAGCTAAGCAAATACCAAAAGCACCATAATAGCCTTAAGTCGACTAGGGACTTCTAAAGCCAATTACCAGTGACCGGGTTAGAATGCGTAATAGAATGGTGGCATGCCACGCGAGCCAACAGCTCCCTACAATTACTATTACCTTTAAGCTCAACAACTTTTTAAACATTAAGGGGATAGTTTACTAACGTAACAAAATACGAAAAGAAATTTTAACAGATTAATAGATAAATACGCATTAACTGACAATTAAATAAAATTACAACATAATAAAAATAAAATAAATGTTTAATACAATTCAAGTAGCAAAACTTAAGCAATATACATGTATATCTTCATATGACAGTTAAAAGTTTTAAATACTATTTTATTTTAAATTTACTTCGTTCAAAAATGTCTGAATCCACCTTTTAAACTTGAAATATCTTTATGCATTTGATTTTATTTTATTAAATAGCAATTGATGCTGGATCTGGTATTTTTATTATAGAAACTTTTTCCAATTAACGTTGTTCTCGAATAAATTATGTTTTTTTTTATATAAAGGTATTTAACTTTAAGAGCTCTAAACATTATTTAATAATATGCATTAATTAAAGTCGTTTGTTTTGAGCCACGCAGGTCTCTTTCCGAGTGTATTTCGTTCATCCTAGCTAATCAATACAGCTAGAGGATAGCGCCGATTTTATTTGGAGCGGCGGTGGCGATTGCCGGAAATCACCGGACAGCGAGGCGGCGAGCCAATTTTTCAAAAATTCCCGGCGGCGTTGCTTTTTTTGGGTGGCGGAGGCAGCGCGAAGGGGTAAAATTCTATCCCCTTTTTAAAATTTAAAAAAAAGTTCCAAAATGTTTAAAAAACAACGTTACGTAGAAAAACTCAAAAATATTTCGGCAGCGGGATCAACATTTATCGGCGCTGTTCAGCAGCGCGCTGAAAATTAAATTTATCGGGGCCAGATAAAATATCGGCTATGCTCTAAATACAGCTAGAAACCGTTGCTAAGCTTTCATGGGGTTTCACCTTCAACTCAGAATTATTAAAAATTATATATATATACTGTTAAGGTTATTCGGATTCATTTTAAGTGTCTTTATCATCTGATTTTCAAATTACGTTTCGAAAGAAAACTTGCGAGGGACTAAATATACATAATGAAACTTTTTATCAGGAAAATAGGATTTATAAGTATTTAAATTCTCACAAATGCCAACGGTTGGCCGAAGAATATACTCGTTAATTTGTAAAACCTAGCTATATACTTCTTTCGTTGAGATTTATCATATCTGGTGATTAATATTTTACGCTTTTACGCAGTCATTTACACTTTAATATTTTAAAACACTTTTTCTTAATAAAGCATAGAGTTTTTATTCCGCTAATGTTTTAGATAAATAAATAACACCCTACTTAAAGGAAAGACAACTTGTGGAGCGGTGGACTTGAACGTAGTTGATCATATCAATTTTCCATCCTGCTACGAGGCGTTTAGAAATAGAATAGATGAAATTTAAAATAGTGAATGCTAACTGAACCATCAGCGTTTACACCAATACTTCGGCGTAAATGCTAACATATTTAAAAAGCCTCGCCACGTCTTGTTCAGAAATTATTTTGAAAATTTCAAAGACTTCTGTTTATTACGACAATTATCTCAATAATAATGTGTAATAAGTAAAAATAACAACGTAGACTTTTTTGTTCAGATGGTCTATTCATAATTGGAAACGTGCAGACAGAAATATATGGATAACACGATTGATTTGATTTTCAGTTCAAGGAATATCCGATTCAGTGGTCAGTGTTGGGTTCTCTAACATCTTGCGGAGGTTTAGCCATGGACAGTTGCGGTATCCGAAACCAATGAGGCAGGCGTACCATTGAGCGAGAGACATTGCAAATACATTAAATCCCGAATCAGACGATGTGCCTGCTTGTATTTCGTGGCCATTGATGGATAATATGTCACATTATTGCGCCCCGTTGTTGATAGCTTCCATTCGATCGAATATTACCAATCGGAATTCGCTAAGGCTTTCTACAGGGTGTCCTGATTTGCTCGAACCATGAATGAATATTTTGGAAAAAATCAGTTAATATATTTTTGTAAATCTCTATGATGCAGTTAGTGAATTAAAAAAATCGATCAGTTGATTTATTTTCGAAAAATTCGAAGAGTTAATATATTTGGCAAAAATTCGATCAGTTAAAATATTTGAAAAAATCTCGATCAGTTTAAATATTTTTAAAAATCTCGATCAGTTAGTATATTTGTCCAAAATTCGATCTGCTAAAATATATTTTAAAAATTCGGCAGTTGATATATTTTGCAAAAATTATATCAGTTAATATATTTTACAAAAATTTGATCAGTTAATATATTTTTCTTAATTTCGACCAGTTAGTATATTTTTCTTAATATTGATCAGTTAGTATATTTTTCTTAATTTCGACCAGTTAATATATTTTTCTTAATCTTGATCAGTTAGTATATTTTTCTTAATTTCGACCAGTTAGTATATTTTTCTTAATCTTGATCAGTTAATTTTTTTGTTCTTCATTTCGACCAGTTAGTATATTTTTCTTAATCTTGATCAGTTAGTATATTTCCAAAAATTCGATCAGTTAATATGTTTTACCAAAATTCGATCAGTTAATATATTATACAAAAATTCGATCAGTTAATATATTATACAAAATTCGATCATTAATATATTTTTCCAAATCTCGATCAATTAGTAGATTTTAAAAAATTCAATAAATTAGTAGATTTTAAAAAATTCGTTCAATTTTTAGTTTTTAAAAACAAGTTTCAATTAGTAGATTTTCAAAAGAAACAATTCAATCTGTTAATATATTTAAAAAAAATTCGACCTATAGATATTCTTTAAAAATCAGTGAGTATATTTTTTTCCAAAATCTATTAGCCAATATATTTTTTTAAATTCTATAAGTCATTATATTTTTTTACAAATTCTTTAAGCCAATATATTTTTCTAAAAAATCTATCATCGCATTTAATTTGCAAAAACTCGTAAATATATTTTTAAATTCAATCAATAAATATATTTAAAACAAATTCGATCAGTTAATATATAAAAAATCGATCAGTTAATAAATTTTTCTAACAACTCGATCCCTTTTCAAACATTAAATTTTATTTTGAGATGCAAGGAATAATACACAAATTTCCTTATCCTACAAAAAAGTAAAAAAAAACGACAAAATTTAGAAATCCACATACAGTGGCGTAGCCCAGAAATTATTCAAGGGGGTAAGACTCAGAGGGGGGAGTGTAGAGTCGTATGAATTTTGCAGAACCTCAGCTACACGGAAACCAAACCCTAGTCCACTCCAGACTGTCCTTGGAAATTCTTAATACCCGAAAATATTCCAAAACTTATATTGGATTTAAAGGGAAAATTTCACTTAATCCTGAAAACACCATATTAATTTCAAAACTCGATCAAATTTACGGACATACAAAAATCCAAATTGTCTAATATCAGTAGATCAAAATTCCTCACTTGCATGGAAATTTATTCTGGCGTAAAAAGATAAAAACATTTTTTTAAAGTCTTTAAAGATAACGTCAGAAATTTACATATTTAGTGCTTTTAGTGAATAATTCAATATACATAACTCTATAAAATTTTACAACGCAGTCTGAAGGAGTAGGCTAACAAGCTATATTTTTGAAAGCAATCAGAGGCATTTCGTCCATTTTTAAAATTTACAGTGGTCACTCAAATGTTAGATAACATATCACAATTTTACACCATTATCAATTATTTTAACTTGTAGTGGCAATTTAGATTTTTTTCATAATATATGATTTTTGCAATAAATAAATTGGCTTAATTTTTAAAGAAATTAATTAATTTTGTGGTGCTATTATACTTTCAGGGTGGAGGTTACGTAATTTGACAAACAGTCCTTTATGCGAAGTAGAGAAACTTAAGAATTTTGAATGAACCATTCTATAATAATAATATATTGAAAAACTACAAAATGTTGACACTTTAAGGGCCGTAATAAACGAGAAATTTTGCTTTTCAATTGTCGTTTTTTGTGGGTTTTTTAAAGTCTCCGGGGGCCTTTCAGCGCAAATCCCCTTAAATGGAGCCTAAAATTAGGTTTTCCGGGAAATCTTCCAACGCAAAGCCTTTACCCCCCAGTGAAGATACTTTTCCGTGATATTACGTTACAAAGACGAACTTCACGATAAATCCCAAACCATGCATTGACTGTCTAAGAGCTCAATAAAAAAAAGTTATTTTTAAAAGTGTCCCCACGGTATTACGTTCATTCTGGTCACTTCAATTGGCTTTACTAGAAAAAACAGACGAGTGAATTCCTTTTCAAACGAGCTGCGCTAGTGTAAGCGATTATATTTGATACCATTCCGTGAAATTGGAATCAAATAACAGCCTCAGTGTGGTCTTATTCAAACCCTGAAACCTTAATTATACTCCCAGGATACTCAATTTTCAAATTTTAAAGATGAACATTTTTAAGGTTGAAAACGCATCAATAATGGTATTGTTCTACTATCAGATGTTAGGATGTTTAATAACCAAAGCTTTTATATTTAAATTTTATTTTGTGTTTTTTTATTTATTTTCATTTATGAGCTTTTCGGTGTATGTGTTTTGAGACTGTACTATATTGAAATGATCGTAGTTGAATTTACCACTGACCAGGGCGTGACACTTAATTTAATAATTTTTAATTTATTAAAATAGTTGAATTTTTTATTTATTCTTAACGTCACCATTGATTTTTTAAAACATCTGGCGGAATTTTCAATTAGCTTTTCGTATATATTTCCTGACTTTTACGTTTTCCCACATGCCGAAAGCATTCTCATTATCCCCTAGCAATTTTACTTTAAGATCCTTTATATTTGCTATCCCCGTATGGGTGCCCAAGCCCAAATGTTAATGATTAGTGTCTTATTCTTACAAAAGTATATTCTTGTTCGCGAAAGTTTTACTACCCCAACATGTGTTTGAATGGATCTCCTCTACATACGGTGTTTTATGAGCGGTATACACATCCTGTCCTATTGCGCGCCACCAAACCCTTCTCTCTCTCATTCTTCGATATTCGCTCCCCCTGCATTCTTCGGAATCTGACTTTTTAACAAATGAATTGTTTTAAAGACACTGCTGGGACCATAAAGTGGTACCACATGCGGAAACGTGTCACCGGCCGTCATCAATTTCTACTACCGACTCTCAACTAGTAGCTTCCATCCATACCAATAACCTATCAACGGAACGACTCTCACAGGCTTCTTTTGATATTCCACCTTCACCAATCATCAACCAAAGAATTAAGATCTTCCAAACTTTACTTAAGCGAAAATTATTTCACGTGACATCCCAAAAGAACAAAACGAGAGAGTTGGCCAAATTTGAGTGAGAGTCCCTCAGGCTACTGAGTTGAAATTGAAGGAAGAGTCAGGAGACGAGTAGTCCTGGGTCAAGGAAAAAGGGTTCGAGATTGTGAGTTCTGGCCGAGTATCAGGCAGAGTTAGTAGAAGTTTAAATTAAAAGACTTGAAATAGCGAAGTAGATTCCGAGGTTCGCGTACATCAGCCAACATCGCGCTACGAACGGAAGTCAGCTGAAACCAGTCCATATCCGAAGTCGCAATGCGACAAATTCCTGGTCACCAGACACCGACACCGACACAGGGATTGAGTGAACAGACTGTATTCCTCTTTGGTGAGTCAAAGCCAAGAATGGCTTTAAAATAATTTAAAAGACAGAGCCCGCGTTACTCCTCCACTTGATTCTCGCGAAACAATTTTTATTTGCCCAATTTATTTTACTGTCGTGTATATTTGATTAAAGTGCTTTTATTTTTATTCAAGTGTATTTGTTACCATTGCTTTTTATATTATATTCCTTGGACACCCGGCATCTGCGTACTAATTTCTGTAACGTATAAGCATACCCCTAGACGTTCTTATATTTGGAATAGAATTGAACGGCCAAAACAAGAATCCTTCTTGCCTTTGCTGACGCTAGGGAAAGCCTAGAGCCAAATATAATTAACTAATAATTAAAATACACTTTTAGTGGAGTTGATACAAATTAGCGTCGCAAGGGCCAAACTTAGAGGTCTAGTGCCCCTGGGCAAAATGAAGTAGCAAAACTGAGTACCTGCATCCCTATGATGCCCCGACACGTTAAGAGAAAAACTTCAGTGACGTATACTTCAATCGCGTTGTAATTCATAACTAGAAGTGGTTCTAAATTTTCTTTTAATTTCAAATGCCTGCACAATACGTAATATTGGCATATGCGGAATACAAGCCTTCTGGTTTTCTGAGCCTAGACATCCCGATATCTCATTAATATATTCATTTTACCCATGACTATAAAGACGAATTCCTTTCTGTTCGAAAGAGGTTGGAGTCTAAGCCCCCGCACCATTTACGCCTCGCGTGGCAGATGTCCAAGTTGATAGCTTTAAGCCGTTATTTCTAAAATAATTCGCCTTTGCTCTCGTCATTCACGCTTACAATAATCTCCAATTATCTCGCGAAATCCCAGTGGCTCACTACAAGTAGGATAAGCAGTACCCGATTGGAGCGATCTCAAAACGCTCCTTAAAATACTCCATGTGTAATTAATGCTCTCATTAAATCCTACGACAAGTTCGAGGCAAGTTGGACGTCAATTCCGAGTCAGCCACGTACTTGTCTGGCGTATCCTTCGAGGACAGCAGTACCAGCCATTCCATTTACAAAAGGTGCAATATTTAAATGAGGCCGATTATCCAAGACGAGTCAAATTTTGTCAGTGGTTTTAGGGGCCGACTTTTTTTCCGTTACAGAATCTTCAATTTACATAATCGTCATGAGTGGCAGCAAGAAAATCCGCACACGACTACCGTTAGGTCACATCAAGTGCAGTTTAGTCTCAAAATCTGATGCGGAATTGTTTGCGACCATTTAATTGGACCTTAATTTCAACCTTTCTACAAGACACTTTACCAGAGCTACTTGAAGACGTACCGCAAGCAGTAAGACAATGAATGTGGTTTATGTACGACGGAGCACCCCCTCATTTAAACCTTCGGGTTAGAGCTCATCTTGATGCCGAGTTTCCTCAGAGATGGATGGGTCGAAGTGGAACAGTTGCATGACCAGCCAGATCTCCTGATTTTAACCCATGAGATTCCTATCTTTGAGGCCATATCAAGGACTTGGTATACACGACTGAAGTTCGAGATCTTGAAGATCTACCTCAATGCATAATTGAAGCCTACGACACAATCCGAAACACGCCAGAAATCTTTCGTCGTGTTCGAGAATCTTCCGTATAGAAACGGCACATTTGGGCGTTTTTACGTTTTGGAGGCCGATTTTTAACGGTCAATTACTCGGATACAGTTCAATTTAGGAAAACATTTCTTAGGACCTTTTTCACTCCTAGTGTCCCATAGAACACGCCTGTAAATTTGTGCCAGTCTTCACTGAAACACCCTGTATAATTATACTTAGCAATGGTGAAATTAAAGTTACCTTTGATGGTATTTTTATTTCGGAAGCCTAATGTATTATTCCAAATATATTGGTAAGGCTATTTTCGTCTACAAAAACAAAAGTGTCATAACTCTGACAGTAATATTTTTCAAAAAAGAGCCTTTCAAAGTCAAAGGATTGTAAATCCCTGTCTTCAAGCAGTGTACTTAAAAAAGGAAATTGGTGCACTTTTGGGTGGAATGGTCCTTTAAATAAAAAAATCATTCGTAGACGATTAACGAGTTTATGCTTCTGCGACTGGATCTATGGGTTCTGTCAGGAATCCATACCTCTACTCTGAATGCTTATCGCGGCAGATTTTCGTCTCGATGTGGTTGAAGACAGAGTGATCTTACCATTCACGATACGGCAGGATAAGCATTCCAAATAGAGGTATGGATTCCAGTTTCTGTTTATACTGCCAAAGCTGAGAATTTTCTACGCATAGATCTAGCAGTATTTTACAACATGGGGGCAAAACAGTTAGAGAGGTTTATTTAAGCGCCTATTGAAATAAGTTACATATACATCAAGGATTGGTTTTGCCAGCAGGGAATGTAAAAACCATTTAAGACACTGATCATAAATGGCTTTAGATAATATTATATTTTCGTAAAGATTTTAAAACCTTAAATTTTATTTCTTCAAAGCTTTGTTTTACGAGTTATCAAGTTTATAAATTCGGGAAACATTATTTTATATGATAAAAATAGTCAATTTTTACTGTCTTGTACAAAACCGAAAGCTTTGGTGGTCATGAGATTATTTTCCCGTTTCCCAATGCACACGTTGTTTGATAGGGTCATAAATTATTTGGCGAAAGGATCTGTTAAGTTTCTCTTGTTTGTGTACTGTTCGTTTCGTGGCGGTATCTGAACTAATGCCTCAGCCACATGTTTTGTTTTGCGTTTTTTCTACATAGCTTCATCACGACAGGGCCTATAAATGTGAACATATGGTAGTGTTTTGTTCGTTGTAGTATGGATAGAAAGACAGTATTTATAAATCAAATGAATTTATTTTTGAAATACGATATAGCGCCATATGCTTAGATATTTCTTTTAATTAAACAGACAGAAGAGGGTGTAGAAGACTCAAAATTTATTGGAATTAAAGGGGCTACAAACGTCTTTGACTTACTTTATTTTTCGATTTGAGTCAATAAACGCTTTCCAATATAGATATAACTCATTCTTAAGCAGAATAATGATAAATTACATAATATTTACTGTTCTAAACAGTCCATAGCTACTTACTTATATTGAAATTTTGAACTTAAAAGCCGTGTCCTGTAGCTCTTCCCCGAAGTTTAATAGTAATTGTTTTTCAGATAAAAATGAGATCTCTTTTACTTTTTCAAATACTTTTCTGTAGTTAATTTAATGTGATTACATAAGGATTTTCTTGTAAATAATTGTGGTTCAGAGGTCGCTACCAAATTAAATTTCATAATTGCATGGAGTAGATATTATTAACTTGTGTTGTAAGTCGGAAAATTGGCCGCAAAATGACCGTGGCCTTTTTTCCGGAAAATTTTCCGTATTTTTCCCAAAAAAATTAAAAAGGTTTTATTCCATGATTAGTCTAATATTTTGTATACAAATTTAAATAAAGCGGCATTTTCGCCTAATTTTTTCAAATCTTTAAGTAAAACTTAACCTCTAGAATAGTTTAAACTGATTAACAATGTAAGACTATTAATGTTCTGTAGTATGTTTACTGTTATTAGACATTTTATATCGATATAAAAATAAAAACAATAAAAAGTAATTTATGTTTCAATTTTTTATTTTTCCGATTTGCGGAAAAATTTCCGGAAATTTTTCATCATTTTATTTTTTCGGAAAATTAACAACTCTATTATTAATCCTAAACTGGAGTTCTGTGAATCAGTGTTATAATTGTAGACAAATTTAAAACCTTTGAATGGCAATAAACGTACTCTTAATATTACCTAGAACGTGTAAAATAATTAAAGTGTTTTTACGCTTTCGATGCCAAAACTAGAATGAAAAATTATCCTAAAATGTTTGCCTTTACCGATTTAGTTAAAAAAGGAGACGACCCGAGGTGGTAATCACCGATTTGGTTCAAAGTCGGGTATAATGTACACCTCCATGTAACTTGAAAAACCTGCGAGGGAAAAGTTGCGACGGGCTTTCGTTTTCCCATGGAAACCGAAAACGTTTTTGACAACATGATTTGGAATTATTTCCATTGAAAATAACATGGGAATCTGAAGGATTTTAAGGGTTCCCCCAATTGATCCTTCAGATTCCCATGTTATTTTCAATAGATATATTTCCAAATCATGTAGTCAAAAACGTTTTCGGTTGCCATGGGAAAACGAAAGCCCGTCGCAACTTTTCCCTCGCAGGTTTTTTAAGGTACATGGAGGTGTACACTATACCCGAGTTTGAACCAAATCGGTGATTATCACCTCGGGTCGTCTCCTTGTTAGTTTTGGCTTTTGTTGAAGCAATCGCTCTTTTTATTAAGTAGATTTCGAAATTGACGCCTCTTCAGCCTAGTTCAAATGTGGATAATTACTTCATTTTGGCTTCACTTTGAAAGCATATCCGAAGACAGAACGATAATTCAGAAAAACTTGGAAACTTACATAAGGATCAATAATTATACAGAGATTAAGACCTTCCCAGCACACGTGTAGGTCTAACGCGTATATTAAGCAACATTTTATAGTAGCACGAGTTCTTCCTACACGTAAGCCGCAACTCGCTTAATCTATCTCTTAAATACGACAATTTTAAATGGAATTATTATCGTAGTCTTAAAATGACGTTTCATTTCGGCCCCGTAACGTTTCTTTTATTCACTAATATCTCGTTAATCTCTCCATTCTAAAGATAATTAAAACACTTCAACGTCCTCTATTGGCGAGAAAGGGAAGTAAGAGAGTAATTTGTGAAATATGAAGCAAAATGTTCGAAAATATCTTTCTTTAAAAATAGAACGAGCTTCGGTAAGATATGCTGTCGTGGTGGTACGCGATTTAAATCTTGTTAAAATTTCAAAACGCTATAAAGGTATAACGAAATTATTAACACGATGATTATAATTGTATTAAAAATGGTTTCATATTTTGGACCCCTGAATCCCGAAATTTGTATGCCGAATTTTCATGGAAAACATTTGAATCAGTCTTTGATTCACTCTTAATTGCCAATATAATAATAATAATAAAAATAATCAGCTAGGCTAATACCGAATTCACCACCTTAGGCCCAAAAATGGAAAAGTCTTATAAACCCTGTGCTATCGAACGGGATACCATTGAAACAAAATTTCCTGATCACGTGGAACGAGCTAATTAAGCTATAGACTGAGATATTCTGCTCGTCTTCGAAGTCAACTGCACTAACTTTAGTTTCCCTTCTATAAAGCTGATGACGCATTTTTCGTCACGGAGCCGGAAGTGACGCAATTTACGTCATATGCCGTGAACAAGGTTTCATTAAAGAAAATGCTTTTATGGCATACTCATGATTGATTATTTTACACATGCTTTTTTTTAAAGAATTAACATATATTCATGGAATTTATAATATTACATTTTGATAAAATTATTTTTTTACTTTAATACCAATTTATATTTTATGTTGGAAGAGAAGGGTGTCTATCCGGTGATTGAGAATTTCATTCTCAATCACCGGATAGACACAAAGAGCTTGGCTCCCTCCGTTCCCCCGTTCCCGCCGTTCACCCGCGCCTCTCCTCCCTTGATCACCAGAATTTCTAATCACCAGAATTTCTAATCACCAGAATTTCTAATCACCAGAATTTCTAATCACCAGAATTTCTAATCACCAGAATTTCTAATCACCAGATTCTCCCGTTCACGGGTTGCTTTCCCCCCAACCCCCATTCACTGGATACTTTATCTCTCGTTCACCAGCTCCTTTCCCCCATTGCGTTCACCCCTTCTAATCACCAGTTGCTTTCCCCCAAACCCCATTCACTGGATACTTTATCTCTCGTTCACCAGCTCCTTTCCCCCATTGCTTTCACCCCTTCTAATAACCAGTTGCTTTCCCCCATCTCTAGGCAATAAAAACAACCATAATTGTTATCTCTCATACTATCGAACCCAATCGCTAGAAATTGGCTTTTTCCCCATTCGCTATAAATCGCAGCAGTTTGCCAGAATTAGTTTTATCTCTCCGAAATAATTAATGTACCCAAAATTGGACCGCCAGTTTATTATTCTTTTTAGGGGAATCTCTATGGGAGTTTAACATTACAATAAAGCTAAAAGGTCCAGTTTGGGGTACATTTGGTCCGAAATGGGGTACATAGGGCCGAAAATGGTGACTTTGGTCGTTTTTGGGGTACATTTGGTCCATTTTGGTCCATTTTTGGGTACATCCCTGCTTTCCCCCATCCCCATTCTCCAAAATTAGTTTTCCTCGCGCAGATATCTGGAGATTAGATTTTTACCCGTTTGCTTATCGCTTTCGAACCCCTTAATTTTCTAATCTCTAGGCAATAAAAACAAGTTATTTACATTTAATTTTTTATTTTAGAACTTTGTTTTACATGTTAGTAGGTACTATCAGATATTCCATTAGATGGTTATCTTGTACATTACACAATTAAAACAAATTAAAGTAGTTAAGTTTACAGGCATTTAAATGGGGTGAAACGATCTCCTGCAACTTAATTTAATTAAAAGTTCTAACTCACGTATTTGTAGTGTTTAGCAGCAGTATCGTCTTCTTCTTCTTCTTCAGGTACAGGTGAGATGTATTTGTCAGCGACCGTAGTTGCTTTTGGCGTCGGTGGAATGTCCCATTCTAGCGAGATGTACTTTTTTTTCCGATGGTGAATTATCCCTCGACGGACAGTGTGGAAAGAATCTGGCATGTTCCCATTCTGGTACGTCTCCTGATTCCCATCCTTCTAATACGCCGTGGCACTTGTAACATCGTACTTCATCGCCCCGCTGAATATAGTAGAATCCAGCCTTCGCTAGTTGCTCCTTAGTAACGTGGGGATTTTTCCAGTGACGAAAAGTTTCAAGTCGATACACTTCGATGTCCATAGCTGATCTAGACCAAATACGTTCTATAGTTTCAAATGATACATTCTCTAAGCCTACATTTACCCCTAAGTCTACTAAACCTAATTTTATCAATATGGTTTAATTTCTACGCTAAAATTCTCAATATAAACGCTTTTTTCAATATGCAAATTGTTTTAAATATGTCTAAAAATATAGTCTATTACAAAGAAAAAAATAGTTACTTACTTACTTTACGGGTAGAAATCCATTGTCGAGCTGTAGAAAAGACTGAGCGATCCGTCAGCAGGTCTTTACTCGTCAATGCGCCGTAGAGAAATGACGCATGGAAAATTAATTTATTCCTATCTTGTTGAGAATAATTCATCACGTGATCTAAACTTCAAATAACCCTCAAATTCTATTGGCTGTCTCTCTCTGACAGTTTAAACTGCCTCTAATGATTGACGACACATATTAACCCACTTGAGTATTTGGAAAAAACCCTTTGCTACTCGAAGGAGAGTTTTGGAAATACCACGTTGACGATATCAAAATCGAGCTCTCACTTGAAAATGTTTACGGAAAACAATCCTCTTGGAAAATTGAGTTACGTAGAAGATTGCTAAAAAATGGCTAAGTGTTATGTTTTTTTCAATAACGAGTCTTATTTTTTACATTTTAAAGTATTTATTAAGAGTGAAAAATCCCATGACTACACTGACGGCATATCTTAAGTGCCGGTGGAAAAAAATCCATTGCTCAAAGTTCAGTTATCTTATTAAACGTGCGCGTGCACAGAAAAATGAACGAGTCACGTGATAGTAACTTAATTTCTACGCTAATCTTACCCCTACTAGGCCTAATTTCTGTCTAATACATTTCCAATATATATATATATAAAAGAATGCCTAAAAATTTCATTTTAAATATAATAAAATAGCCTAGCTGATTATTATTATTATAACTTACTTTTCAGCGTGACCTTCAATGACTATTCCCAATGCTAAGACTCTTTATTGAGATAACGACCCATGACTACACTGACGGCATATCTTAAGTGCCGGTGGAAAAAAATCCATTGCTCAAAGTTCAGTTATCTTATTAAACGTGCGCGTGCACAGAAAAATGAACGAGTCACGTGATAGTAACTTAATTTCTACGCTAATCTTACCCCTACTAGGCCTAATTTCTGTCTAATACATTTCCAATATATATATATATAAAAGAATGCCTAAAAATTTCATTTTAAATATAATAAAATAGCCTAGCTGATTATTATTATTATTATTATAACTTACTTTTCAGCGTGACCTTCAATGACTATTCCCAATGCTAAGACTCTTTATTGAGATAACGAAAACTTTTAGTATACTATTAATACCATTTTGCGAACTACAGTGAAAAAAGTTACAATTTTACGGTAGAAACGTTTTCAAAATACCATTCTCATTTTAAACGCTTTTTCAATAACTTAATTGTCTAAAATATATACTCTACAACAAAAACAAAATAGTAAATTACTTTCTACGCTAATCTTGGCCTAAAAAAAAAAGCAAAATACTAAATATAATTTTTAACTCTAATTCAGATTCCTACCTGGTAAGCCTAAATTTGATATACTAAGTATAATATGCCTTAAAGTTCAAATACTGTCTAATACAATAAATATTCATGAAAAATTCTTACTTTGTATGTACAATGAACGCTCCAAAAGGCTGAAAATGTAACATGGGACAAGACAGAATTTCTACACAAACCTTTCCGATTGTATCGTCAAATAAAACAAAGTTCAGCTATCTTATCAATGGTACGCGCGCGCTCGCTCGGAAAAATGAACAAGTCACGTGAGAATCGGTACGTCACGAGCCCCTATGCATAAATGTTAGGGCGTCTTACTACCATTAGATCTAATCGCACTAGCACATTCTCGAAAAATAAACCAGTTCTTGGGAATAAGAGACGGTTTTTTTTATCAAAGATTAGCCAATTTATAGTTTATTGTATGAAAATATTAATTAATTCGGAAATATATTCGATGCTTACTGTTTTTTTTATAAGAATACGCTGAAATACATTTTCCAATACGTAAAAAATTAAAGCTAGACCTAAAAACCTGTAAAGTGTAAATAGTTAAGACTAAATTTCTAACCCTAACCCATGAAAGTACATTTTCCATAAATCATATCCTAACATGAATGCATTTGTTAAGAATACATGGTTTTTTTTAAAAAATACGCTAATTAATTTCGTAAAACAAGCATAGATTTTAGTTAGCCCTTCCTCCAAAATGTCCAATAGAGCTAGTACATTCTCGATAAATATACATGTTCTTGGGGGAATAAGAGACGTTTTTTATCAAAGTAAGCCAAGTTTAAAGCTTATTGTCATTGGTTCCATAACAAAAACCATATTGTAACGTGATAATGGCTGCTCACTAATCCCAATTCCATGTGAAACTCTTCCAGTTTCTTTAAGTTCCTTTTGAGTTACAAAATAGGGTTTTAGAAATAGATTTTTCCTATTTCATTAAATATAAGTATTAAAATTAGAATTGCTTCATTAAATTATGCATTTGTACTGTACTGTACACAATACCTGCATTTGAAATTGTATAACATAAAAACACAGTTTTTAAAAAAAATATATCAAGGTTTTCAATTCAGTTAAAAATAATTAAATTAGTTGTATTGTGTTTATATTTTTAACTTAATTGCATTGATGTTTTAAAAGCAAACCTCGGGCCTAAGAAACAGGCAAAGTGTAAATTGCTAAGACTAAATTTCAACTCTAATAATGTGTAAATCAATTATACAATTATCTATTCATAAGTGTTAGAGACTTTATTACAATGAAATAAAACCATGTAGAAATGTATATGTTATAAATTTAAGAAAACTCAAACATTCTGTTTTAAATCAACAATTTTATTATTCTTTCTTATCATTTTTTTTATACAACCATTTGTTTTTATATAGATAACCTGAGGACGGCTATAATATGAACATATACCTAAAAAAAATCGGGAATTAAACAAAAACAACCTTAAGTTTACTATTTTTATATATTCACACGTCCTCAATTATGCAAATTTTATATAAACATTTCTACTATACATATTTCATAATTAATATTTACATAAATAATTATTTTTTATATAAAATCGTACAATTCTATCAGAACTTAAACCGGAAGATTCAGGCATATAATTTCCAAAAACACAAACTACATTTGGAGTACTAATATTTATACTCACACAATTATATTTCGTACTAACAATTTCACCATCTTTTAAACTTTCAAATACTGCCAAGTGTTCGTCGCATATTTTTGTACTTCTCAAGGTGTTAAAGAAAAAGTGGTTCACACCAGAGCAAACTTTTTTCAATTGAAAAAGCATTTCACTCCCCGAAACTGTCACTTGCTGACAATGTACAAAATTGGGCTTACGGGATTTCAAGTAATTTAACATCCACGATTTTCCTTCATTTCCATCTTTTCCTATTACAAATATTATTTTTCTGTCTGAGAGAATTAAATGTTCCAATAAACTTTTTTGCCATGGTCTAAGTTCTATATCTTTGTTTATTCGTTTAGGGGTTTTCATTTGTTCCACCCAAGCACTTGTCAAATTTCCAAAGAGATGCGATGGTAGTCCAGATCGAGCAACGGCTTCTGCGCGGACTCGTTGTTTATCAATTTCCGCTTCTACTTTGCCTAAGTTTACTTTGTGTGGGCTTATACTGCAACGTCTAATATGTCGACTCAGTTGTGATTTAAACGATTTATTGCACGTTGTACACGATGTACGTTTACATTTATGGGTTCTTAATCTATAGCTACGTATTCGTTTCTCGCAACTTGGACACTGAATATATTTGTTTCGACGAATATATTCAAAGGAGACAAACACGTACGTTTTACTCGAACCGAGTTTATTCATAAACTGTTATCGATTTTTGTGGGATCTCCGTATATAAAGTATAAAATGTGGGTTCTGAGGGTAGAAATAATATCAGCCCTATTTTGATTTTCTTCCAAATTAAGTGTTTCAGATAACGTTTACTTATTCAACACCTTCATTCCATTTTTTTTACATTAATTTGATATAACCTTGTATCTTCCAACAATTCAGTTTTATGCTATGTACAATTCCCTTATTCATTACATCATTCCAAATTTAGCCTAATTCATACACTGGCGTTGATCTTCTGAAATGGATATTCCAATAAAAACCTTTTCTTATATCATCGCTTCTAATTAATCTGAATGTTGTCAATATAAAAAACATCATATGCTTTATTTAAATATAAAGAATAAACACTGGTTAGGTTAAGGTTAGAGTGAAATGGAATAATTAAGTAAATAAGCATAAATTTTAGATCGCCTTTCCTCCAAAATATCTAATAGCTCTAGTACATTCTCGATAAATATACAAGTTCTTGTGAATAAGAGACGTTTTTTATCAAATAATCATAGACTAAAAACTTTGCTCAACGAAAAACTAAATAACGATAAATAATGTACAATTAATTTATTAAATAACGAGAAAATGTCTTATGGTAATAAAAAAAATAAAACAAGCGATTAATTAAAAGTAAATTATTATCAATTTGATGATTGTTTAAGGATATCGATTATGATCAATGTTTGTACTACAGTGTTCATATCCGAAATGAAGTTAAATGAAATAATTTCGTAAACAAGCATAAATGTTAGATCGCCCTTCCTCCAAAATGTCCAATAGAGCTAGTACATTCTCGATAAATATACATGTTCTTGGAGGAATAAGAGACGTTTTTTTTTCAAAGTAAGCCAAGTTTAAAGCTTATTGTCATTGGTTCCATAACAAAAACCACATTATAACGTAATAATGGTTACCTCTATCTGTAAACTTATCAAGATAAGAAATGGCATATAACTAGATAATTATGTATTAATTTTTTAATTAGTTAAGAATCATTAATTTTAGTTGGTCTATATTTATTATGCAATAATAAAATATATTTATTTATTTTTCAAATTATTAAGGATATATTTAATCATAGACTAATGTTGACTTATAACCCTAACTTAATAATTTAAGCAATTCTTTCTCTCTCTCTCTCTCTCTCTCTTAAAGAAATCTTATTGTAATAAGCTTAAAAATTTAGGAATAAACTTATATTATAGGATGAAGAAAAGTCAATAGACATTTATTTGTAAATTATTCGCAATTTTATTTATTTATTTATTTATAAAACGAACTACAGTTCGGTCTCTGGGAGGCTTAGGGTAATGACAGCATCCCATGAAATCGAACTCCACGCACTCCTCCTGTCGACGGCTGCTCTTTAGCCCTCTTCTTCCACAGTACGTACAACGAAGATGGGGCGGGAAATCCGTTATCAGATGCCCGGGGATGTGTTTGGAATAGACATTACCATGACGAAAAATTACACTCCTTTGATAATGCTAGCACTCTCTGCCCCAGCAAAGGAAGAGTCCTCCGCCTCTTACAGTCAATTCTTCTGTACATTCGTCACAATGAAAGCAAATCATAGTTTCAGTTGTCGTACCGACGTACTCTTCTCCGGATGCCAATTTTATGGAAATATGGTCCATTTACTATACAAATAGAAAAAATAAAATATAGAAAAAAGGCAAATTTTACATATATGGAAATATGGTCCATTTACTATACAAATAGAAAAAAGGCAAATTTTACATAAATTAATTCAAATTTAAATTCATGGTATTAATTTTTAATTCTACCATAAATTATACTGCCAAGAAAAAAGAGAGAGATAAAAGTATATTTACCAAGTTTTGTTTCTACGTTTCTAGAGAGACTAGAAGAATGAATAAATTTGGAGAGCAGTATCGGTTTTTTATACTAATTCATAAACACATTTCATAACTTGAGAAATATATTTAAAAAAAGTTTCCAATCATCTCAATACCAATTTTATAAATAAAACAGGAGAAGAGATGTTTTTGTGAATGTTTTTATTTATAAAATTGGTATTGAGATGATTGGAAACTTTTTTTAAATATATTTCTCAAGTTATGAAATGTGTTTATGAATTAGTATAAAAACCGATACTGCTCTCCAAATTTATTCATTCTTCTAGTCTCTCTAGAAACGTAGAAACAAAACTTGGTAAATGTACTTTTATCTCTCTCTTTTTTCTTGGCAGTATAATTTATGGTAGAATTAAAAATTAATACCATGAATTTAAATTTGAATTAATTTATGTAAAATTTGCCTTTTTTCTATTTGTATAGTAAATGGACCATATTTCCATATATGTAAAATTTGCCTTTTTTCTATATTTTATTTTTTCTATTTGTATAGTAAATGGACCATATTTCCATAAAATTGGCATCCGGAGAAGAGTACGTCGGTACGACAACTGAAACTATGATTTGCTTTCATTGTGACGAATGTACAGAAGAATTGACTGTAAGAGGCGGAGGACTCTTCCTTTGCTGGGGCAGAGAGTGCTAGCATTATCAAAGGAGTGTAATTTTTCGTCATGGTAATGTCTATTCCAAACACATCCCCGGGCATCTGATAACGGATTTCCCGCCCCATCTTCGTTGTACGTACTGTGGAAGAAGAGGGCTAAAGAGCAGCCGTCGACAGGAGGAGTGCGTGGAGTTCGATTTCATGGGATGCTGTCATTACCCTAAGCCTCCCAGAGACCGAACTGTAGTTCGTTTTATAAATAAATAAATAAATAAAATTGCGAATAATTTACAAATAAATGTCTATTGACTTTTCTTCATCCTATAATATAAGTTTATTCCTAAATTTTTAAGCTTATTACAATAAGATTTCTTTAAGAGAGAGAGAGAGAGAGAGAGAAAGAATTGCTTAAATTATTAAGTTAGGGTTATAAGTCAACATTAGTCTATGATTAAATATATCCTTAATAATTTGAAAAATAAATAAATATATTTTATTATTGCATAATAAATATAGACCAACTAAAATTAATGATTCTTAACTAATTAAAAAATTAATACATAATTATCTAGTTATATGCCATTTCTTATCTTGATAAGTTTACAGATAGAGGTAACCATTATTACGTTATAATGTGGTTTTTGTTATGGAACCAATGACAATAAGCTTTAAACTTGGCTTACTTTGAAAAAAAAACGTCTCTTATTCCTCCAAGAACATGTATATTTATCGAGAATGTACTAGCTCTATTGGACATTTTGGAGGAAGGGCGATCTAACATTTATGCTTGTTTACGAAATTATTTCATTTAACTTCATTTCGGATATGAACACTGTAGTACAAACATTGATCATAATCGATATCCTTAAACAATCATCAAATTGATAATAATTTACTTTTAATTAATCGCTTGTTTTATTTTTTTTATTACCATAAGACATTTTCTCGTTATTTAATAAATTAATTGTACATTATTTATCGTTATTTAGTTTTTCGTTGAGCAAAGTTTTTAGTCTATGATTATTTGATAAAAAACGTCTCTTATTCACAAGAACTTGTATATTTATCGAGAATGTACTAGAGCTATTAGATATTTTGGAGGAAAGGCGATCTAAAATTTATGCTTATTTACTTAATTATTCCATTTCACTCTAACCTTAACCTAACCAGTGTTTATTCTTTATATTTAAATAAAGCATATGATGTTTTTTATATTGACAACATTCAGATTAATTAGAAGCGATGATATAAGAAAAGGTTTTTATTGGAATATCCATTTCAGAAGATCAACGCCAGTGTATGAATTAGGCTAAATTTGGAATGATGTAATGAATAAGGGAATTGTACATAGCATAAAACTGAATTGTTGGAAGATACAAGGTTATATCAAATTAATGTAAAAAAATGGAATGAAGGTGTTGAATAAGTAAACGTTATCTGAAACACTTAATTTGGAAGAAAATCAAAATAGGGCTGATATTATTTCTACCCTCAGAACCCACATTTTATACTTTATATACGGAGATCCCACAAAAATCGATAACAGTTTATGAATAAACTCGGTTCGAGTAAAACGTACGTGTTTGTCTCCTTTGAATATATTCGTCGAAACAAATATATTCAGTGTCCAAGTTGCGAGAAACGAATACGTAGCTATAGATTAAGAACCCATAAATGTAAACGTACATCGTGTACAACGTGCAATAAATCGTTTAAATCACAACTGAGTCGACATATTAGACGTTGCAGTATAAGCCCACACAAAGTAAACTTAGGCAAAGTAGAAGCGGAAATTGATAAACAACGAGTCCGCGCAGAAGCCGTTGCTCGATCTGGACTACCATCGCATCTCTTTGGAAATTTGACAAGTGCTTGGGTGGAACAAATGAAAACCCCTAAACGAATAAACAAAGATATAGAACTTAGACCATGGCAAAAAAGTTTATTGGAACATTTAATTCTCTCAGACAGAAAAATAATATTTGTAATAGGAAAAGATGGAAATGAAGGAAAATCGTGGATGTTAAATTACTTGAAATCCCGTAAGCCCAATTTTGTACATTGTCAGCAAGTGACAGTTTCGGGGAGTGAAATGCTTTTTCAATTGAAAAAAGTTTGCTCTGGTGTGAACCACTTTTTCTTTAACACCTTGAGAAGTACAAAAATATGCGACGAACACTTGGCAGTATTTGAAAGTTTAAAAGATGGTGAAATTGTTAGTACGAAATATAATTGTGTGAGTATAAATATTAGTACTCCAAATGTAGTTTGTGTTTTTGGAAATTATATGCCTGAATCTTCCGGTTTAAGTTCTGATAGAATTGTACGATTTTATATAAAAAATAATTATTTATGTAAATATTAATTATGAAATATGTATAGTAGAAATGTTTATATAAAATTTGCATAATTGAGGACGTGTGAATATATAAAAATAGTAAACTTAAGGTTGTTTTTGTTTAATTCCCGATTTTTTTTAGGTATATGTTCATATTATAGCCGTCCTCAGGTTATCTATATAAAAACAAATGGTTGTATAAAAAAAATGATAAGAAAGAATAATAAAATTGTTGATTTAAAACAGAATGTTTGAGTTTTCTTAAATTTATAACATATACATTTCTACATGGTTTTATTTCATTGTAATAAAGTCTCTAACACTTATGAATAGATAATTGTATAATTGATTTACACATTATTAGAGTTGAAATTTAGTCTTAGCAATTTACACTTTGCCTGTTTCTTAGGCCCGAGGTTTGCTTTTAAAACATCAATGCAATTAAGTTAAAAATATAAACACAATACAACTAATTTAATTATTTTTAACTGAATTGAAAACCTTGATATATTTTTTTTAAAAACTGTGTTTTTATGTTATACAATTTCAAATGCAGGTATTGTGTACAGTACAGTACAAATGCATAATTTAATGAAGCAATTCTAATTTTAATACTTATATTTAATGAAATAGGAAAAATCTATTTCTAAAACCCTATTTTGTAACTCAAAAGGAACTTAAAGAAACTGGAAGAGTTTCACATGGAATTGGGATTAGTGAGCAGCCATTATCACGTTACAATATGGTTTTTGTTATGGAACCAATGACAATAAGCTTTAAACTTGGCTTACTTTGATAAAAAACGTCTCTTATTCCCCCAAGAACATGTATATTTATCGAGAATGTACTAGCTCTATTGGACATTTTGGAGGAAGGGCTAACTAAAATCTATGCTTGTTTTACGAAATTAATTAGCGTATTTTTTAAAAAAAACCATGTATTCTTAACAAATGCATTCATGTTAGGATATGATTTATGGAAAATGTACTTTCATGGGTTAGGGTTAGAAATTTAGTCTTAACTATTTACACTTTACAGGTTTTTAGGTCTAGCTTTAATTTTTTACGTATTGGAAAATGTATTTCAGCGTATTCTTATAAAAAAAACAGTAAGCATCGAATATATTTCCGAATTAATTAATATTTTCATACAATAAACTATAAATTGGCTAATCTTTGATAAAAAAAACCGTCTCTTATTCCCAAGAACTGGTTTATTTTTCGAGAATGTGCTAGTGCGATTAGATCTAATGGTAGTAAGACGCCCTAACATTTATGCATAGGGGCTCGTGACGTACCGATTCTCACGTGACTTGTTCATTTTTCCGAGCGAGCGCGCGCGTACCATTGATAAGATAGCTGAACTTTGTTTTATTTGACGATACAATCGGAAAGGTTTGTGTAGAAATTCTGTCTTGTCCCATGTTACATTTTCAGCCTTTTGGAGCGTTCATTGTACATACAAAGTAAGAATTTTTCATGAATATTTATTGTATTAGACAGTATTTGAACTTTAAGGCATATTATACTTAGTATATCAAATTTAGGCTTACCAGGTAGGAATCTGAATTAGAGTTAAAAATTATATTTAGTATTTTGCTTTTTTTTTTTAGGCCAAGATTAGCGTAGAAAGTAATTTACTATTTTGTTTTTGTTGTAGAGTATATATTTTAGACAATTAAGTTATTGAAAAAGCGTTTAAAATGAGAATGGTATTTTGAAAACGTTTCTACCGTAAAATTGTAACTTTTTTCACTGTAGTTCGCAAAATGGTATTAATAGTATACTAAAAGTTTTCGTTATCTCAATAAAGAGTCTTAGCATTGGGAATAGTCATTGAAGGTCACGCTGAAAAGTAAGTTATAATAATAATAATAATAATCAGCTAGGCTATTTTATTATATTTAAAATGAAATTTTTAGGCATTCTTTTATATATATATATATTGGAAATGTATTAGACAGAAATTAGGCCTAGTAGGGGTAAGATTAGCGTAGAAATTAAGTTACTATCACGTGACTCGTTCATTTTTCTGTGCACGCGCACGTTTAATAAGATAACTGAACTTTGAGCAATGGATTTTTTTCCACCGGCACTTAAGATATGCCGTCAGTGTAGTCATGGGTCGTTATCTCAATAAAGAGTCTTAGCATTGGGAATAGTCATTGAAGGTCACGCTGAAAAGTAAGTTATAATAATAATAATCAGCTAGGCTATTTTATTATATTTAAAATGAAATTTTTAGGCATTCTTTTATATATATATATATTGGAAATGTATTAGACAGAAATTAGGCCTAGTAGGGGTAAGATTAGCGTAGAAATTAAGTTACTATCACGTGACTCGTTCATTTTTCTGTGCACGCGCACGTTTAATAAGATAACTGAACTTTGAGCAATGGATTTTTTTCCACCGGCACTTAAGATATGCCGTCAGTGTAGTCATGGGATTTTTCACTCTTAATAAATACTTTAAAATGTAAAAAATAAGACTCGTTATTGAAAAAAACATAACACTTAGCCATTTTTTAGCAATCTTCTACGTAACTCAATTTTCCAAGAGGATTGTTTTCCGTAAACATTTTCAAGTGAGAGCTCGATTTTGATATCGTCAACGTGGTATTTCCAAAACTCTCCTTCGAGTAGCAAAGGGTTTTTTCCAAATACTCAAGTGGGTTAATATGTGTCGTCAATCATTAGAGGCAGTTTAAACTGTCAGAGAGAGACAGCCAATAGAATTTGAGGGTTATTTGAAGTTTAGATCACGTGATGAATTATTCTCAACAAGATAGGAATAAATTAATTTTCCATGCGTCATTTCTCTACGGCGCATTGACGAGTAAAGACCTGCTGACGGATCGCTCAGTCTTTTCTACAGCTCGACAATGGATTTCTACCCGTAAAGTAAGTAAGTAACTATTTTTTTCTTTGTAATAGACTATATTTTTAGACATATTTAAAACAATTTGCATATTGAAAAAAGCGTTTATATTGAGAATTTTAGCGTAGAAATTAAACCATATTGATAAAATTAGGTTTAGTAGACTTAGGGGTAAATGTAGGCTTAGAGAATGTATCATTTGAAACTATAGAACGTATTTGGTCTAGATCAGCTATGGACATCGAAGTGTATCGACTTGAAACTTTTCGTCACTGGAAAAATCCCCACGTTACTAAGGAGCAACTAGCGAAGGCTGGATTCTACTATATTCAGCGGGGCGATGAAGTACGATGTTACAAGTGCCACGGCGTATTAGAAGGATGGGAATCAGGAGACGTACCAGAATGGGAACATGCCAGATTCTTTCCACACTGTCCGTCGAGGGATAATTCACCATCGGAAAAAAAAGTACATCTCGCTAGAATGGGACATTCCACCGACGCCAAAAGCAACTACGGTCGCTGACAAATACATCTCACCTGTACCTGAAGAAGAAGAAGAAGACGATACTGCTGCTAAACACTACAAATACGTGAGTTAGAACTTTTAATTAAATTAAGTTGCAGGAGATCGTTTCACCCCATTTAAATGCCTGTAAACTTAACTACTTTAATTTGTTTTAATTGTGTAATGTACAAGATAACCATCTAATGGAATATCTGATAGTACCTACTAACATGTAAAACAAAGTTCTAAAATAAAAAATTAAATGTAAATAACTTGTTTTTATTGCCTAGAGATTAGAAAATTAAGGGGTTCGAAAGCGATAAGCAAACGGGTAAAAATCTAATCTCCAGATATCTGCGCGAGGAAAACTAATTTTGGAGAATGGGGATGGGGGAAAGCAGGGATGTACCCAAAAATGGACCAAAATGGACCAAATGTACCCCAAAAACGACCAAAGTCACCATTTTCGGCCCTATGTACCCCATTTCGGACCAAATGTACCCCAAACTGGACCTTTTAGCTTTATTGTAATGTTAAACTCCCATAGAGATTCCCCTAAAAAGAATAATAAACTGGCGGTCCAATTTTGGGTACATTAATTATTTCGGAGAGATAAAACTAATTCTGGCAAACTGCTGCGATTTATAGCGAATGGGGAAAAAGCCAATTTCTAGCGATTGGGTTCGATAGTATGAGAGATAACAATTATGGTTGTTTTTATTGCCTAGAGATGGGGGAAAGCAACTGGTTATTAGAAGGGGTGAAAGCAATGGGGGAAAGGAGCTGGTGAACGAGAGATAAAGTATCCAGTGAATGGGGTTTGGGGGAAAGCAACTGGTGATTAGAAGGGGTGAACGCAATGGGGGAAAGGAGCTGGTGAACGAGAGATAAAGTATCCAGTGAATGGGGGTTGGGGGGAAAGCAACCCGTGAACGGGAGAATCTGGTGATTAGAAATTCTGGTGATTAGAAATTCTGGTGATTAGAAATTCTGGTGATTAGAAATTCTGGTGATTAGAAATTCTGGTGATTAGAAATTCTGGTGATCAAGGGAGGAGAGGCGCGGGTGAACGGCGGGAACGGGGGAACGGAGGGAGCCAAGCTCTTTGTGTCTATCCGGTGATTGAGAATGAAATTCTCAATCACCGGATAGACACCCTTCTCTCTGTTGGACCAGTTAATTACTAAAATCAAATAATTTGAAAATGACAATTGTTATTTTGAGAACAAGTAATTTGGTTTCTACCATTCTCTAGGGTAACTCAGTTTTGTATTTATACTACTGATATCGGCAGTTTTCTAGGATAGCCAGAATTTCAACCGAAACCATTCTATTGTTCTCAATTTCTTAATAAAATGGTGGAGCTTTCCTTTAACAATTTGAAAGATATTTATATTAAAATATTTATTTTGTTTTATTTGGTCAATGAATACGTTTAAATGCCTTGAATTTTAACCGAAAACATGGCTACGAACCGACAATCGTATTTTATAACTGGACAAACTAGCCAAAACTCGATTGGCGAATGAGCAATTGGTCAAGCTAGTTTACGAAACAAAGAACTGACGAAAAAAATAAGAAGAAGTTGGCCCTAACTTTTTTGTCTTCCGTCAGCGGAACCACTCCCCCTTTTTATTGTTTTTGTCCGCTTGTGCCCTTCGGAATCGATAACCGTGAGCGTATAGGATTAAGCTCCTTCCCCCTTCTGGTCCACTCTCACGAGTCTCAGCGGCGGTCAAGCAACGGATTTTGGTACACAACGCGATTTGCAAATGTTCGCGATATCTTCGATAACATTTTCTTTATTTGAACTGCGGCGGAAAATGTTTGCTCGGATCATATCGTTTCAATCAAATTAATTTTATATTATTGTTTAATCCTTTACAAACGATTTCTATAGACTTTCTATGAAGCGCTATATACGTCTATTGAGTGTTGAAAGTTTTCTTTATCCAATAGAGTGCTCTATAATTGTTTTTTTTGCAAATACTTTAGAAAAATTATTCATTTTATTTTAAATTCTATAGAACTTTGTGCAATTCTATAGAAACTTGTGCCATATTTATTAAGATTCTATAAAAATATTTGAAGTATTTACATGGATTTTATAGAAATATTGTAAAACGTTTATAGATTCTATAGAACTATTGTAATAAGTTTAGAGATTCTATAGAACTATTGTAATAAGTTTATAGATTCTATAGAACTATTGTAATAAGTTTATAGATTCTATAGAACTATTGTAATAAGTTTATAGATTCTATAGAAATATTGTAATAAGTTTATAGATTCTATACAAATATTGTAATAAGTTTATACATTCTATACAAATTTTAGTTTTCGGTAATGTTGTTTATGTATAACAAATATTTTCTATAGACTTCCGATTAAAGTTCTATTGAATTTAATTTCATTGATCATAGATTTAGCAACAATTTAATAATAATAATAATCAGCTAAGCTAATACCCAAAGCACTACCTTAGGCCCAAGTCATCTAGCGACTTATTATGCCTTTAAACAGGTGGCCGGGTTACAATGCGTAGGAGGGTGGTAGCAAGCCCTACATGCCACGCGAGCCAACAGCTCCCTACACTAATTATTACTTAATGTTGAATTAATGAAAGGTATTTATAAGGTATTTTTAGTTCTTTATAACTTGGGCTAGCCTAACTGGTGCGGTCATCAACGATAGCCAGTGGGAAATACAGAGAAATGGGTTCGTTAACGGTTTCCATTGAAGCCCAAAACACAAGTGCTCTTAAATATTCATTCGACTCGAATATTGCCGCCTAAAAGCAAACCCACGTAACTCGTGTTACGTGTTTACGGCTTTTTAGAGGAATTAAAAATGTATGACGAATTCTGATACCAGAAAGTCATAACCGTCATCTTTCATCATAAACAATCGCGAAGATATCAACTTTTGATAAATATTTTGAGGCTTGACTATGCCCTACTTTTCGAAATATTTAAATCAATATTTTTCAAAGAAGCCACCAAAACTTTACGTTGCTTTTGCTTTCAAGCGGAAACTGAAACAAATTAGCCGCTTCAAGAAAAATAAGAAAAGGGAAGTTACATTTTAAAAGCAGCTTGAAAGCTTTGACCATCAAAGGAGGAAACTGGCACAAGTTTTGTCTAATATTAGACAGTTTAATGCACCTCTTGAAATCGTGGTTTGCCAAAATATACACCCATTATTTATCATAAAATAATTGAAAATTAAAAGTGGAGTTCCTAGTGTTGTTAATTTTCCAGAAACGTTTCATTTTCCGAAAATCAGAAAAATAAAAATTGAAACATAAACTATTTTTTAAGGGTTTTTAATGTTTTTAACTTTTTATCGATATAAAATGTCTAATATCAGTAAACATACTACAAAACATTAATAGTGTTACATTGTTAATCAGCTCAAACTAGTCCAAAGGTTTAGTTTTACTTTTAGATTCGAAAAAATGAGGCGGAAATGCGGCTTTATTTAAATTTGCAAACAATATTAGATTAATCATGGAATGTAAACTATTTTATTTTTTTCAGAAAAATACGGAAACTTTTCCGGAAAAAAGGCCTCTGTCATTATCCGGAAAATTTTCCGACTTAAAACACTAGTAGCTCCGTTTGTAATATTATAATTATTCAGAAATAATAATCAATGGATTAAAAATACTGGAGAGTAATACCTTTACTGACTAATGTGCCAAATAGTTGAAAGTAATTTTTTTTTAATTCTAAAATTGTATATTAAGGAAATTTTAAATCAGATTAAAGAAATAGCAATCCAACTTTTACTTGACTCTTTTGGTTGTATTTTTGCTAATTGAAGTATAAAGTTGCTACTCTAAAATAAATAGTGTAAAAATTTACTAAGTTATATGCTTTTAGATTTTTACGTTTAATATTGATTACTTTTGGCCATTTTTAGGTTACATTTTAAACTGTTTTCGACTGGCCTGGACTTTTTTTTAAATGTGGTATTTTTAAAACTCATGGTAATTAAATTTGTTTTAAATATTTGTACACTTTTAGTTGGAAGATATACTTAAAATTGAAGAAAAACTATGTAATATAGGCAAAAAATCTAGAAATGTGTTTTTCCGAGAATTTGTAGGAAAACTCGAGGAATTTCAATTTCGAAAGAAAATTCTAGAAAAAAATCTACGCAAATTTTCATCAAACGCAAACGTTTTCTCGCATACTTCGTACCAAAATTGAAATCGAAAAGATATCGTACAGTTACACCATTCTCGAATTCAATTTCTCGAGATAGCCTTCCACACTTGCATCTTTACTACGAATACAATATTGTTTTATAGCGAATGTTTTTGGAACTCAAATGTTCCAAAGTTTAATATAAATTTTTTACATTTGTGAAATATAATAATAATCAGAGCGCGTTTAAAAGAATTTCTGGTAATTGTTGCCAGGAAGGTGATAGATGAAAGATATAAAAATATATTTATCCGTCAAAGATTCAAAAAATAATTTTCTTTTGAAGATTATATAATTGTTAGACTTTTTTTTATAATTTTTAACGATCTCAAATCCTGAAATTACAGACAATTTATTTATTTTTTGTTTAATCTCAAGTGATAATTTTTTGTTAATATAATTTTTTTATTTAAAAATATGTTAATCACACCAAGTGAAATATCTTTTCTAATGAATAAATATTAAAATGTTAAATGTATATGTAATTTATTGCCGCTGATATAATAGATTACCAATTTTAAAGATCATGTTTCATCTACAAATCAATACAAAGAAGGTTATTTGACATTTGCATTATACTTACCAATATTTTCGCAAATTGAAACTGAATTATGAACAGGCGCGTACCTGCGTTTTCTATCTAAGATGATATTGATTTTGCTGCCTTTCCCCCGAACACAGTATAAATTTAATAAAAGCATTCTTGCGTTTTAAGAAGATAAATTACCAAATTAATTCAATATTTTACCTTGAAATGATAATGTACCAGAGATTTCCTTACAACCGTTTCATATCTGTTAAGGTACAAACGACCTCACCATTTCCCAGAATTTCACAATCGTATCGGAAGCTGCTGCAGCTTTAGAAACAAATAGACGTGTTTCAAATGATGCTAGCATAAAACACTTAAACGTATTTGAAGGATTTTTCTATCCCATTGTAACAAACTAATAACAAATACTTGAACACGCTATTTCTTTTCGGAAGTTTTAAATTGGTTTGGTTTTATTAGTCAAAATTTCAGTTGACCTAATCGTGTGGCTTTTGACCGAAATGTGATCCTTGTCTGATTTAATATCAGGGAAAATAAAAAAATTATTTTGTCTCACGATGTTTCATATAATTTCTGTACAGTGTACGTATCCTACAGCAACATTATTAATTGTAGATATTTTTAATATAATGTACAATATTTTTGTTGAAAAACGATTGTTAAATTAGATCATCTTATTTTGTAATATTTTTATTCAAACATTTACAATCAAATCTGGACAAATTCGAACATTTTCAACGAGATTCGAACTAATTCAAACATTTTCAACGAGATTCGAACTAATTCGAACATTTGCCACCAGACTCGAACCAATTCGAACATATGCCATCAGATTCGAACAAATTAAAATATTTTAAATCGTACAGATTCAAACAAATAAAAATATTTTCAACCCGATTCGATCAAATTAAAATAGTTTCCAGCATATTCGAACAAATTCGAAGACTTTAAGCCCGATTCGGACCACATCATACATTTAAACCTGATTCGAACAAATTCGAAAACTTTCAACCAGATTCAAACAAAATTGAACATTTCAACCCTATTCGAACAGATTCGAACATATGCAACCACATTCAGACAAATTCAAATATTTTCAACTATACAGATTCGAACCAATCCCAAAATGTTCAGCATTATTATAACAAATTTGAATAATTGCCACACGATTAAAAATGTAATGGAATGTGAAAACTCACCAACAGTACGTAGACGAATATCATGTCAGCTTTGTCCAACTTAGTTTGCGCTAGCTTCAACTCCTAAATTCATTTTTCGTCCAACTAGTTTGTTCTTCTTTGTCGACTTGTCGATTGTGAATCGTTCCCTATATATCAAAACAATCTCTCGCTAACTTGTTGGAGGAAGAAGCCTGACAGAGCTCTCTCAGAAACGCAATCTATCGGAGCGAAGTGGAAACGCCTATAAATTGCAAACTGTTGAGTCCCCGGAAAGAAAAACCTCTGTTCCTCTATATCCAACTATTTTCGCGTTTCGGGTATTTCGCGGAACGAGAGGAAGGGCAACTCGACGCGAGGGCGTTGTTGGGATGAAATGAAACGGGTTAAAGGAGAGCATCTGAGGCTCCCGCGCTTCCCATCCGTTCGGGAACAGCAGCTGAAATCCGTCTCTCGATCCTCTCTCCTCTCCTCTTACGCGTCTAACCTCTAGCTTAGAGTCCAAATATCGTAATTCCCAATTGGGCCTTTCGATAATATTGCAATTGGAAGGTCTTAACAAAGGTTTATTATTATTTATCACGTAAGTGTGTCAGTACCTTACATTTTTAATGACAGTCATTTCTAGAACGAATGTCAAAAAGGAGCGACAGTTCTCAATTTTCATTGGTCAAAAAGCAATTTTTCCTTGAAATCAGAAACCCGATGACGTAATCCGTAGCCAATGAAATAGGAAATGGTTGCTACGCTAAGTCGCTTCTTTTATAGACTTTCCACCTATACGTTTGAAGAACTTAACGCCGAGTCAAGCCTGTAACACAAACTTGACTATTTGACAATTTTACGTTACATAATGTAACGTAAAAACGAATCACCTATATGGACTGCAATGAAAAGGAATAAAAAAGCTAAACCCTAAACAAATTTGTAGAAAATTAAAAACTTACCAATAGCTCGTACCAATAGGTCTTCGAGCAAACAAAAAGACCCCAAACTCGGACCAAATAGATCTTCGAGTGAAATCCGGTCTACCGTTGGAAATTCTGGCTATTTTATTTAATTTAGTTTTTCACTCGAAGACCTATTGGTACGAGCTATTTGTAAGTTTTTAATTTTCTACAAATTTGTTTAGGGTTTAGCTTTTTTATCCTTTTTCATAATGGACTAATCTACTTATTCGCTAATTATTTAATCCTTTACGTTACTTTAGACAGTTTTCTGAAATTATTCTGATACATTTACGGCACGTTATTAAAAACGTATATCCTTACCAGCACAAACCGTTTCTACTAAATAAAGTAGAATGATCGAAATATATTTCTTTAGACAAACATTATGCAATATTTATAGAATTACGTGGCTTATTTTTCTAAAGATATTTTCCTTATTAGAAAAACTTAATAGTTTAGAAAACTATGGTTTATCTATTCAAAACCCTTTAATGAACTTCCACTAAACGAGACCTATAAAATACTGTAATGGCTTTAGCCCTACTCTCTTTAAAGGTAAAATAGGATTAATTTCGGAAATTTCAGTGGAAACTGTTACTAATTAAAAGTTCTAGAGTTTAAAAATTTTAGTGTTAGAATAAAACCTAATGTTTGTAATTAACTCAAATTTTAAAATGTTATTACTGAGATCGCAACAAACAATTTGGAAGACAACTGTTGCAACTTGAAGATCACAATGTTAAAATACTTTAATTAAATGTAAATTGATTGATAATATTTAAGTTATTCTAAAGAATATATCTGTTCTAAAGTTATTCTAAAGTATTCTCTTTAGTAAAATTAGCAATTCTAAAATAATTTGGTAGTAGTTTTAAAAAGCTCATTTATAGAAACCATTTTTAAATTCATTTTTATAATATTCCATTTTGTTTCGAAAGAAAACTTTGTAAATAAGTTATTTTTATAGTGAGAAACATTTTATATGGGACTACCTCGCGTCCAAGTTTGAGTCCCATGAGAATTTATTTTATTTTTGACTTTTAAAATACGTAGAGGACACGATTGCGAATACATAAAAGACATTTTTCCCACTGAAATATTTCAGTTTGAAATGGAGATAAGAAACGGTATTTGTCTTAATTTCCAAGAAATTGATCGAAGCAATTTCAAGTGTTTTTTCGAAGGAAAAATCTCGTATTACTGCATTGATTTTGCAGCGTTTGCTACTTTTGCAAAAATAAACAAAATGTAGGTTATTTTAGGATAAAGAACTTTAAAGTTATGATAATACGATCCCACCCTGGATTAATAAAAATAAACTAAAGATTCAACCTATATAGACGATGGTTTTTATGCAGACGACAGTTACTAGAATAAATAATTAATAGTTTAGTGAGAACAGTGTAACATATATTTTAAACATTCTTTAAATTTTCTAGGCTAATTATCAGTGTTGTCACCTGGCAAACTTATGGGCTGAAGAATCTCATATTTTCCACAAATAAGTTTAATTCCCCATCTAAGTTGTTAGTCTTTTTACATAATCGCTTATTTAGACGTACTCAAGATTTTGCACAAGATAATATTCGGATTTGAAGTTTTTGCGCCTTTTATTTTAGGATTAAAAATTTCCATTGTCTCTTACTAATTTAACGATTTTAATGTGGATTTTGAGGTTAATTTGATTTTAAATTGAATATAACCTGCAAATCAATATTTGGAAGACCCCTTCAATTTTAAAATGTCCCTGTAAAGTGGCGCCAAAAACATTTAAAACCAAAGGCAAGAGCGGCCAGAGCTGCTAACTTTGGTGTTCCACACCAAATACCTGAGGTTATATTCCCTTTAAGAAATCATAAATTTTAAAAAACATGATGGTTACCACGGTTAGGTTGTGAATTAAACTTTAAATAAAATGCATAAGGGATACTACGACCATGGTTAAGACATGAAGTTTATTTTAAAAATTCTTTAAAATATTTATAAAGCTTTCTAACAGTTACTGTAGCTCATCTATTTCAATTTACTACTCTCGTGTTATTTAGATTTTAAGTCTCAATTAAAATAACACTACTTTAGGCAAATATCCATTTATACTAATATGGAAAATATCCCTTAATACTAAAATGGGAAATATCCTTTAAGTCTAACATGGGAAATATCCCTTAATACTAAAATGGGAAATATCCCTTAAGTCTAACATGGGAAATATCCCTTAATACTAAAATGAGAAATATCCCTTAAGTCTAACATGGGAAATATCCCTTAATACTAAAATGGGAAATATCCCTTTAGTCTAACATGGGAAATATCCCTTAATACTAAAATGGGAAATATCCCTTAAGTCTAACATGGGAAATATCCCTTAATACTAAAATGGGAAATATCCCTTAAGTCTAACATGGGAAATATCCCTTAATACTAAAATGGGAAATATCCCTTAATACTAAAATGGGAAATATCCCTTAAGTCTAACATGGGAAATATCCCTTAATACTAAAATGGAAAATATCCCTTAATACTAAAATGGGAAATATCCCTTAAGTCTAACATGGGAAATATCCCTTAATACTAAAATGGGAAATATCCTTTAAGTCTAACATGGGAAATATCCCTTAATACTAAAATGGGAAATATCCTTTAAGTCTAACATGGGAAATATCCCTTAATACTAAAATGGGAAATATCCCTTAAGTCTAACATGGGAAATATCCCTTAATACTAAAATGGGAAATATCCCTTAAGTCTAACATGGGAAATATCCCTTAATACTAAAATGGGAAATATCCCTTTAGTCTAACATGGGAAATATCCCTTAATACTAAAATGGGAAATATCCCTTAAGTCTAACATGGGAAATATCCCTTAATACTAAAATGGGAAATATCCCTTAAGTCTAACATGGGAAATATCCCTTAATACTAAAATGGGAAATATCCCTTAATACTAAAATGGGAAATATCCCTTAAGTCTAACATGGGAAATATCCCTTAATACTAAAATGGGAAATATCCCTTAAGTCTAACATGGGAAATATCCCTTAATACTAAAATGGGAAATATCCCTTATTACTAAAATGGGAAATATCCCTTAAGTCTAAATTGGAAATATCCCTTAATACTAAAATAGGAAATATCCCTTAAGTCTAATATGGGAAAAATCCCTTAAGTCTAATATTAGAAATATCCCTTGAGTCTAATATGGGAAATATCCCCTGACTTTTGACATCAAGCGTTTAAAAAATTTGAGTTTAGGCAATCGGTTAAACCCAGAAATGTATTACTGGTGTATTCCAAAATCGAACAATTTCGTAACAAATTGAGTTAAGACATTATGGCACGCCGGTCTCGTCTGTCGTCTGCTGGCACCACCTGACGGCTTCTCCGAAGGGCGCTAAATCCTTCTTTATCCTAACACGAATTCTGTTTATAGCACCATGGATAAACAACAAGCTTTTATAATGAGTTACGCGGGGTTGTTGCCGTCGCCTAATTTCGATAGTGAATAACTATGGTAGCCCCTTTCCCAGGGGGCAGCACCGACCGTAATACGCTCCTAATAATGGAACAATTAAGGCCCCTGCCTCAATTGCAAGCGGTATCTGGACTAAATATTGACAGTCGCCCGATAGAAAGATCTTCCCAAGCTTGGACCACGAAAGCTGTAAGTGGACACGCTGTTTCTTTTCAGAAAAGTTTTAACTTAGAATTTAGATGGCATTCGTGACATGGTAACATCTAGTTTATAAAAAAAACACATAGAAATTTGAATTCTTTTAGAAAATAAAAGTGAAATAAGAAGTGAGATTTGTATTGATTACCGGTTCGGCCTAAATACTACCGTTAAATTTGTTACCCTGTATGTCAACCAATTAAAGTGTTGGTTGCACGAAAAATAATAAAAACGAATGAATGCGGGCTTATTTTGAAGCCCAGGACGTTCTCTTTCCAAAAATGTCATTGTCGAAACAATTTTCCAAGCCTAAGTATATTAACTTTGAGTTCGAAACTGACGTTTTTCGCTCTCTAAAATCCTGATATTTTCGGCGAATTTCTCTCCTCCGTAGCACGAGCAATTTGGGGCAAATCAAAGCAGTAGTTTTATTCCTGAAATAGAAGGAACTGAAGTGGAGGGATTCTTTTTACTTGTAGAAGTTTTCAAGCCAGAGGTTTTAAATCATAATATTAGGCTTATTATCGAAATATTTTTTTTAAGCGCGCGTGACCCGACGTTTTTAGAAGAATTTGCAAGGCGCTTTCGGTTTCATATCGTTTTTCTATTACGTAGGCTTGTGTTTGCCTATTTTAATTACTACTGCGTAGGACTTTTTCCTGGGCGTTAAATCAACCCGTTTTTAATCCCAGATGTAAAGCAATGTATTACAGACAATTAGCCAATGATACGCTTCGCATTTTCTGACGTCATGGGTGCCGAGATGAATTTTTGAAGTCTGGAAATTCGTCGAAAAACTCGATTTCCACCATTTCGACTTCTTTTTATAATAATTCAAAGACCACTTAACCGATTTTGATGAAACTTTCTGTACTTGCTATAAAATGTTTGCTCTTTCTAATGAATTATTAACTAGCCATAGCTAAAATTTCGTGCAACCAACACTTTAAACCAAATTGTGTTTTCTTAAAGAATGTTCTTCTAGGGGTTTTTTCGGCATAAAACGGTTGGTGATCGTTTAGAAATCGGCAATCATTGGAAGAGGTAAAGTAAATCCGTATCGATATCGGTTCAACTACAATGTCGGTCAGCCCCAAAACACAGCTATCTAGCCTATAAATAAAAAAACAGTTTGTTTCCCAATGTGAAGCTTATTTTAAATGCAAAACAATATAATACCTACTATGAAATTAAAACTGATGTTTGTTTTAGCAAATAAATATAATAAAAATAAGTATGACACCTAGATCTTTGTTAACTCCTTCCTTCACCAGAAGTAAACCAGTAAAAGGCTTAAGAAATTCATAGTCTGGAAATTTAGTATGGTATATTTTACATCAAGTGGTTAAACAAATGTTAATTCAGATCATCCACTTATAATAGTCTGATGATGATATCAAAGGCGTCCTTAGACGTCAGATTAAAGAAACCAATGAGATTAGATTTATTTAAAGGGGAGGTAACTTACTGATAGAGCATGAATGGGGTTGGTTGCAACTTTATAAATCGCCTCTTTCTCCTTAATTATAAAGAACAACATTCTGGTTTTCACCTAGTTTTTAATCTCACGAGGAGGCTACCCGAGGTGATAATCACCGATTTTGTTGAAACTAGGTTGGGTATGTAGACCTTATCGTAACATGAAATTTCACCAAGGTAAAAATTGCAATGGGCATTAGTTTTGCCATGGCAACCGAAAATGTTTCTGACAACACAGTATGTATATTTTATCATTGAAAATAACATGGGAATCTGAGCACTTCTAAGGGTCCCCCCCTGTGAAAAATTTTAAAAACATTTCAAATTTCAAAACCAAAAAAAAATAGATCAAAATTGACAAATGAAATGAATTTTATGATATTTTTATGAATTTTGGTCAATTTGATCCAAATATGTAAAAATTGATCAATTGTTATTTTCAATGCGACAATATACACACTGTGTTGTCAAAAACATTTTCGGTTGCCATGGCAAAACTAATGACCATTGCAACTTTTCCCTTAGTGAAATTTCATGTTACCATAAGGTCTACATACCCACCTAGTTTCAACAAAATCGGTGATTATCACCTCGGGTAGTCTCCTTGTCAGTTAAATAAATTCTACAAGAGTCTTAGGGCTCAGGGTTCGGATAAAAAAATTTCCGTACATTTCTTTTATATCCATATCGGAAAATTATCAGAATAAAAACTAATTTGTTGCGTATTAAATCGTATAATAGTCGCGAATAATATCCATAAATTAACAGTTAATCGAATTTTACATGGATAATTGAAATTTTGGTGGTTAATTTATCCGTTTCCTCGAGCTATAAAGAGTCTCGAACGATTCTACTCGCTGTATCAGAACTAAGCAGAAAAACCTTTCGATACGCACCAGTCCCTCTAGAGAGTCGTTGGTTCTTCGTCGCTAAAAATCTTTCCCGAATTATTTGTTCGTCGTTTGTCCGCTTGAACGCGTCTCTCGGGGCTTTGATCTATCACCGTCTTTTATATCAAGGCGCTTTAATGCCTTTTATGTCGAGGTCATTAAAGTGGCCATCCATATTTACTCTTATATTGCAGGGCAATTCCTTCAGAATATATTTTACCACCGTGTCTTTAATCTAGCCTATACAGGCCTAGAAGGGCGTGACGAAAGAAGTTCCATAGACCAATGCTACAGCCCCATGTTTATTTTATTTATTCAATGAAACAACAACTGGAGAAAGACAAATAATCAATATAACACCATAATATAAAAAAAGGTTACAATAAAGAACATATTTTAAGAACTGACATTGTAAAAGAGGCACAATTTTGAGCGGAATTTGAGAAAATTCAATGTCCGTTTTTTGTTATTCGTTCTTTCAAATATTTTATCGTGTTTTTGTCTTCAGTTTTGATACAGCGCAGTTTTTTTTTTCCAAATTAAACGCTTTTTAAATTCATTTGCGAGTGAAAATTATCCGCCATGTTGTGGGTAAAAAAATGGTTAGTGGTTGTGTTTCCAAATGAAAGCCATTCTTATCGAGGGTATCAGGAATCCATACCTCTACTCCGAATGCTTATCCTGCCGTATCGCGTATGGTACGATCACTCTGACGGCTTTGGCCCCGCCTACTAGAGAACAAAAATTCCTTCGGCGCGCACTCCCCTCTCACGTTGTTGTTTGTTGAGTTAACATAGTGACGTCAAAAAAACCGTTAGCCACATCGAGACGAAAATCAGCGGCGATAAGCATTCCAAGTAGATGTATGGATTCCTGAGGGTATATATTCCAAAGTATAAACTGCAGATTTTTGTCGGTTGGCTAAGATCAAAGTGTAATTTTTTTTACTCAAGCTGTTAAACATTTCTCAGCGCGTTCCTTCTTAACGTTGGATCGATACGACCAAGAACGTATTTAGGTTAATGAGACCGTAACACTGCCGATTTTTTCATTTTCCCTAGTTGTAAAGCGCCATCTAGTATCGCTCGTAAAAGTGTTTTATATTATATTTCGAGAAGATTTGTATAGTTAATTAAATTAAACTGTTTAATTAGTTCGTTTAACTTTAATAAAAGCTAAATTCAACTATATAATTAATTTAAATTGTCATAAATAGCACACCAATTGTTAGATTATCAACTATTGGTTAAAGGAAAATATTAGAAACAAGCCTCCGACAGATGGCCAAGGTGATAATTCTGGCTTTTATAAACTGCTCAACTCCAGCTAATGAGTAATTCCCTTTCAAAGAAATAATACGTTAAGATTTACTATTCTTAGACTTATATCAAATACTTAATCGAAATTCAAGAAATATTCAGTATTTTTTTCCAAAATAATAAATATTTCTATAATTTGAAGTAATTTTCAAATATTTGCTTATTATTAAAAAATATATACTATTTAAATATTTTGCATTACTGTTTCCAATATTTATATTAATGTTCTTATATTATTTACGTATATTTATTTATTACGGATTCTTTTTTACAAAATATATTGAAAAATTGAGCAAACTAAAAAAATTATTTGAAAACTGTTAAATACAAATTAATAAATTGGAAATAGTCCTCTTCACCTCTTTTGTCACAGTGGAGAGATTTCTCGAATCTTAAAATTGTTTTTCTCTTTCCCTGCCTCAAGACACAATACAATGTCTCCGAAGGCAAACGTTACAAGAAAATATTGTTGCAATTCTGGTCAGTTGTTTGCGTTTTGGGGCTTTGTGGTAGAAATTTAGGAGTCGGCCTGTCTCGAGATTAAAACTGATGGCCGGTGTAATAACGGCTGTTGTGCTGGGATAATGAAAACCCAAAAAAAATATCGCGGAAAGTGGAAAGAAAGATACTGTTTCCTGTTTTTCTCATTTATTGGTTGGCCTCGCGACAAACACTAAGACATACATGTTGACCTGTAACCTGTGGGTGTCGGTCGATTTGAAATATTTCAGCCGGGGTAATTCTGGTTTTTGTAGACCAATTTGTACTTATGGTTGAGTGGGTACTGCGGATATCCTTCAAACCCGATATCTGATCTACATCATGTTATTTTGCATACTTTGATTTTATTGTTCCGATTCACAGAGAGATTGGCTTCATCTTTACGAATTTTTGTTTACTCCGCACCAAAACTCTTATTAAAAATATAAAGTCTTTGTAACGGACAAATGGTTCTAAGCACATTATTATAAAACTATATATAAAACTAACCCGTGGGTGGGTATCGATTTTAAGGTAATTTTATTTATTTTCTAAATGGTTTTTTATATTGCAATTGGACACTGTTAACGTTTTTTATTCTTGTTCCCACTTCAACCAGCTTCCAGAAATATCATTCAAACTTTCTCGCGCGGAAATAAAATAATATTGCCTATAAGTTTATATGTAATAGATTCATTCCAAAAATAAATCCTTGAAAATTTCATTTTTCCTATCTTGCGAAAACTCATTTCCCCTACTTCGTAACGTCGTCAATTCCGCCGTGTTCTTTTAAGTTTGGGGATATGATTCTTCATAAGGGAGGGGAAGGGAGATTTCCACCTACCGAGTTTCGGAATCGACTTATATTGGTCGATATAATAATGTTTTTGATCTTTGCCACAGCCAAAAGCGTTGGCTTGAGAGGGCTGCAGCATTCTATAAAAGGTCATTCACTTTAAACCAGCGCTTCAAATGGCCATTGGATCTGGTCATTCAAGTTGTAAGTTTCAGATATCTGAAGATAATCCAAAAGTTAGATCTTATAGTCCCTTCATCCGGTAATCTGATCTGAAATGGTATCAAAGTTGTTATCTCAAATAACCCATCTTAGCTGCTATAATTATTCTGAGCAGATTTGGTAAGGGTAATAGTTATCTGAATTCTGCTTTTAGTGCGAAATCGTGTGAAGAGAAATTAAACAGTAATGAAAATTCCGAAAGGAATTTAACCACGGAAAATTTGTTAAAGCGATAACTCGAGGCACCTGAGCTCTGATCTGGTAATACGCATATGTAAAGACAGATAATCTGATATCTGATTGCTCACAATTGTTTGATCCTGTCAGATAATGCTACTGTTAACCGATAATAGGTTGGAAGCACTACTTCTTACAAATGTTTGGTACCATAAGTCTATGATATACCCTCTTTGGGAATAAGTTTCCTGCGAGTGTGCACTTTGGAAAATAGGTAACAAAAATACAGAAAGTCACTGTAAAAATAATGCAAATAAACAACAAAATGATAATGAAAACTGTATTGAATTTTTTCTCAACTTGAGCAAGGTAAACAAATCAAGGATAAATTGTCAGCAAAAATAACTTATTCCAAAAATATTACAGACTTGCATATCTACTTTTTCAAAACGAAAAATTGACAATAACTCCGGTGGAGTGTTTTCTTTAGAAATTGCCGTAAAAAAACCCATTTTTAAATTTATTTGGAATATAGAACTAGATTCTAAAATTGTGGTGGTTTCAAAATATTAGAGTTGAACTCATTCACGGCTGGTATACACTAGGACCAAAACTCAACTAATCTTCATTAGGCTTAATAGAATGTTTTGATCTAGATAAAACCAGCCTCTATATAATTGTTTTGATTATAATACAAATACATTTGTTGTACATTTGTTGAACCGTTAAATTTTTATTATTATTTTAAAGGTTTTTAGACTGGCTAACCAATGAATCTCTGTATTACTACTTCTAGACAAATCGCTCAACAGGTTTTATTTAAGCTTCTATTCAGAAATGCAGTAGTTGAAAAACGACAACGCGGAAAGGGGGTGTTCACTAATTACTTTTTCAACTCCCCTTAAATTTGTAGGAGTATAGACGTTTGTGTACAAACTATACCATTACAAGTTCCCCCTCCACCTTAAAAATGTTAAGTTACATTTGCAAAAATGTCTAATTGTATTCTTTTACACCTTGAAAAAATTATACTTGTGAAAAAAAAAGTGTAATATTTTTAATATATCTTAAACTAATTTATAATTTAGTCTTAGGTATGTGAGTAATTTATTTCAGTAACCCCTATCTCTCACCTGTAACATTTAGTAACGCTTAAATTAGGTCCCCTTCAATCTTAATGCGCCAGGTAATTTGAAAACGGCACCGATACAAACATATACTGGCCGAGTGAGCACTACGAAGAATGTGAATTATCGGAAATTTGGGGCCTAGCGGTAAAACGAACCCGAAACCATGTACACCCTGCGTTTTCCGGGGCGATTTCGTCATAGTTTCGGTCGAGTGCGAAAAAGACTTGAAAAGTCAACTTCTGAGCGAGGTTGTATTTTTTAAGCAGAAAGTAAAATGACACGCTTGTCGGATTAGGTAGAATAATACAGCTCTGATTCTGCTCGAAATCTAATGATTGGAAATAAAGTACCCGGATTCGAAACTTTTTCCGGGGATAACTTTTCATTTGCTATAAATACTTGGGTATTTTTGTAGATGTTTTGGTCATTCGGAAGAAACTGACCAGTGTATTACTTCGATATATTATCGGATAGGAAACCGAGCAAATGGACTGCAATTTTTTTCGGGCCGAGCGTCCTCGGGGTCAGCTATTGATTATGTGTATCTTGAGTTTTTTTGGTCGTACGATTTCGAGGCATCTCTTTGGCGCCGAGGGTCTCCAGCAGCTATGTATAGGGCCTTGTTTGTCATACTCAACTCAATTCCGATTGCGATAAGGTCGAAAAAATCGTAAAGTTTGAGTGGAAATAATGAGTCAAAAGAATTCGAACATTTTAGACTTTTAGTTGAATGTCTAGAAGCGAAAAACTTACAAGCGTAAGTACAAAATTCAATATACATCCAGGGTGGCCTATATGTGTGCAAGCCATTGCAATTGATAATGAAATGCTTCACCTTAATTATTGCGTGGTGGTCGCTATACAACAGACATCTTTTGAGCCCGGGCTTCCGTTGAAATCTAACTTTAAGATAGTTATATCAAAAGTCAAACTTTCAGCCAGAGATTGCAGCAGTAGACTTTTTCGCCTTTTTGGGGCTTATCAGTAATAAAATTTACTAATTTTCCATTTATAAACATAGAAAAACTGCGCTAGATTTAACACTCAAATAAATCCTACTTTTAAATTATTCAACTTAACTAAGGAAACCCCTGTAAATGTTTAATAAAATTTTATGCCACCAGATGAGATACGGTTTTCCTTGGCATCGTGCTGTATTTTTAGAGTTACGCTAAAATAAATTGTCTCTCATCAGATGCAAATAAGCGCGTGCAGGCCTCGAAACATCGCAAATTTTTTACCTGGACTGCGTGTTTAGGAGTGTTAAACCGTATAAAAAATCTATTTGGTGCCTTCAACATCCAGAATGATCGCTTAAGTGTGACTTAAGCCGCCAATTTTAATAAAATTTAAATAAATAATTAAGGGTGTAAATTGGAAATGTGCAGCTTTTATCTATAACCAATTTAACAAAATAAAACCAATCTCGTTTATTTATCTTTAGTAATTCTCGTATAAAAACTGATTTAAAAATTTTCAAAATGTAGAGTTTTGAGTTGTTCTTCAAGTTGAAAATTTATTAAGACCATAAATAAAGGGTTAGTTAAGAATTTGGTCTTTACAAATTCGAAATACATATAATTGTTTTATCTCCCAAAAAGAATTGTATCAAAAAACAAGCGGCAGGAAAACTGATACTAAAATGAAAAGGCACGTACAAAGGTGATTGGATGTTGAGGAGCAATTTTTTGTTCAACCCCATCAATCATAAAACAATGTAAAATGACAGATTTTTGAGACGTAAAAGTCGAAAGCGATGTGAAATATGAAAGGTTTTTTATTTATTTCTAAATTGAGGCCTGGGGTTGAACGGATTAATGGATCATCCTGAAAAGCAGCAACTCGGTGTTAACGGCCCAAATAACTTTTGACACAATTGTAAGGGAAATCCCTGGGGATGAACACCCTTGACCAATTTGTAGTATTATGGGGGAAGACTACAGTGGCCATTGTCTACTTTAGCGCTATTTCAAGCTGAACTCTATTAATATTGTATTTTAACTTATAAAATCAATATTTAAGTGTAGAACAGCCTCTTGTTTAGTGACTAAAATAATTTTGACAATTTTAAATTTAAAAGTAATTAAGTTATTACGTTTTAATTCGGACCCCCGTAGCTAAACAAGTTGGGAAAGCGCCCAAACTACCCTTTAGTTAGGACTTTATGTATCGTTAACTATTAATATTTGAATTATCAAAATTATTTTAAGCACTAGAGGAAGGTTCAGCCTAAAAAGAACAATATAATTCAATTATGTAATTGTTAAAACAGAAACGTTCAGCTTGAACGAATAACCTTTTACTGTATTCTTCCCCCTTAACACTTTCGACGTCACTTAATTATACTTAAAGAAATGGTTATGAAATCCGAAGAAATTTTACATAATTCCTGAAATATCTGAGTGCTTTAATTTTTATTCATCAGAAAAAAGTGTGTAAAAGAAATATTTAACTTTATATTAATTTATTGGAAATTGATTAATATACTTCTTAGTAATATATCCTAAGGGGGCACCCTTCAAAATCAATTTCTTTCCTAAGACCTATGAGTCTATGACTACTTTCAAATGAGCTTATAGTTCCACGTGGGCCACACTGGCGTTTGGTATTGGAACACGTGGTTTAAATAGATATAAATTAAATTGATATAAAACGTAAATCGAAGTTGAATTTCCAATTACCTTAGTTTGGTCTTTATTTCTTTCTTACCACAAATTTATCACTTACAATGACTTGATTAATCTTACGCGAATCGATAGCGAAACTAAAATGGTGTAATCTGAGAACAAATTGAGAACGTTCTATTATTATGAACCATAGAACGTCCCTACAACGAGGGAATAAAAATAAAGTTAAATACGACGCAGTTAGTATACTTGAGTAAAACTGAATAAACTAAGACACCGTACAATAGCATATAGACTACAGAACTACGAGAAATCAACCTTAGTATAGTCCAATCAATATTTGTACTTGATTACGTGCCATATTATTGTTTCTGCTACAGCTAAAACTTTCAACTTCAAATGGTGGAAGTGATACTAATACCAGGTACACTATTGCATATAATATTGGGCAGTTGGACTTAACTAAATATAAAATGTGAATATGATATTTTTTATTGCTTTTGTTTACTTTGACATGTTTCTAGGGCCACAATGATATATTTAAGGTGGTACAGAGACAATTTGAGGGGGCACGTTGGGGCACTCTCAGATTTGAGGGGGGCCCATCGCTGCCTACCGGCTTGCTTTCTTTGATCTGAGAAGTTAAGGGTCACTAAATTATTATTTATATAAAATTTGACTTTTAGGGGCCTTAACTTTCAAAAATTCTAACATTGACCTTGGTTCTATATATACATCACCTTAACAGGATAATCTACCATAGACCAGGCATCGCTTTATTCTATACACAATTACCCAGCGTATCGGGATTTCAATCTCATTTATATAGTATATAGTGTGTATAGTATAGCACGTATGTGGCGAAACTAAAATCTCTTATGCCAACCCAAGAAAGTCATTTCGGGGATACTTCTTATCATTAGGACTTTTTTAACGGAAATCTTTTGGGAGCACTCATTCTTCAGGATCCCAGCTGCGCCGCCAGCCCTGCAGGATAGTTATTTACGCCATCGGTCTCTATAGTTTCGTCTAGCTATAATCTATGTATTAAGCGTGTCCTTAGTCCTACTATACCTGTAAAATGAAAAAATAAATTAGGGTCATTAGACACTTTTTTTCTGTAAATTTAAAATCATAAATTTATAGGGTCGCTTAAGTCATTTATACTCAGGGCCGCTGAAGACCTAAGCATTTCCCTGTAAATCCTAGTTTAAAGTAAAAAAAGTGTAAGCGAATTCCTAATGACTACTTTATCAACAGCGAAAATAACGTCCTTTCGAAGTGAAATATGAGACTGCAGAACTGTACACGAGACTAGACTAAATATGAATCATAAAAATGCAGTTAATACGAGCTCCGCTCGTCTTCGGGGCGAATGGACAAAAATATAACCATTAAATGATTTTCCTCGAATCCGGGTCTGGTTTTGGGTGCAACGTGGCCCTTTTACGATTCGCGGCTAAAATGACTTTCTGAGACTTAAAAGAGCCCGTTTTATCACTCGCGCATGATATTTTTAGATCTTTCTTCGTCCTATTCGTCTAGTTAAAACCTCGATCCGAGTGTATTAAGACCCGCGCGAAGTGTTGCCTCGGCATCTGCGACGACCAAGGCTCCTGCTACTTTATTGTATAATCAATATTCTTTATTTATGTTTCTAAGCGCCTATTTCCTCGGAGGGAAACTTTCAACTCGTCACTGGCGTTGACGCTACTTAGCGGCCATTCTGTCTGAAAGCTGTAGTAAATGAAATTAACTCTATTCCCTAATGATTTAGGTCTGGGCGGGCTAGACTTTCGTAATGACCGATTCTGTTATAGGGATTTTTCCGATTAAATTACTTTCTTTTTAGTCTCAAGTTTCCGTTAAGCCTAAATGAAGAAATATGGTAATAGGCCGTTGACAAAATACAGCGCTAGTACGAAAAATCTTTAGCAATGGAAAGTATAGGACTCGGCACACTTTCATTAATGATGTCACTTTTGCTTCGATCTTTTTCTATAGTGGTAAACAAATATTTATATTGAATTACTCCTAATGCTGTTTCGAACCTTCACAGAGAAATTTCTATTGCTGAGACCAATAAGCACGTAACTTTATATCCCACGAAAGCTATTCAGCTCAAATTTTTCTAGAAATTAAGTAACCTACAGTGGCGGACTGGGTCTAATATTTTAAGCTGCCAGAAGACAAAGGGCCCCTGCTTTAACAACTACAACGCTATCATGGTTGAGGGGCCCACTTCATGAACGGTCTGTGGGGCCCACCTGCCATCGGGCAGGTTCACTCTATGGCCAGTCCGCCACTGGTAACCTTTGTAAAATGAACACTACGCTAAGGTTAATCAACCACAATATTATTCTTAAAAAGCTACAACTCATGTTATAAACAAAATTTCGGGATCTTCAACTTAAATTTGAAACGATTTTAGTTCGCTACTACTTTAACCAAAAATGACTAAAAAAATTTCAATAACTCTTCGTTTAAGCCCTGATTAGTGCTTCCCAAATCAGAGTAACCGACTTTTAAATCCTTCTGCGGATAACGGTTAACTGTTACAGCAATCTGAAAAAACTGATACTTAAAAAAAACTACCGTTTCCTATAATCGAGTTTAGAAACTGGCTGTTATCCTAGATATCAAATCAGAAATTTTTAAATGGCTTTACGTGGGGTAAAATTCCAAATTATCTCAATGTTCTTATAAATTATTAATAAGTCAACATAATATTGTTATAAAATCTGAAACAAATAGCTATTTGATTACCTTTTTTAACTTAAAAAACATATCAAGTAAGAAATTCAGATAAGAAGAACAAATTTAATGTGCTATTCCTTTACAGTTAGAAATGGGTAGCACTAACATTGAAGAATCGTCATATTACAAGGCTATTACTGCTAGTGTTAATTTTTGAAACTCTTAATGCTTTTATAATAAATAACACCCAAACCAAAGTAATCACTAAGGCACCTCATAATATATTTACATGTGTTTACAAGATCATAAAGCTAATTTAAATAAAAATTTTGATCGACAAATCAGATAATGACAGATTTATCTGTTTATCATAAGTGGATAATAAACATAAGTAAGACACTTCCTATTCACCCAATGCAAATTTTTTAATGACAGTATGTTTCGCCAATGAAAACGTAAACCATTGCGTACCGACGGACTGACAACTCTTCGCGAACGGCTCCTAGTATGACCGTCGGCAGCCTTTTCGACGGATAAACGAAGGCCTATAGAAATGCTTTTAAAAGTGTAAATTAATTATTTAATCGGAAGATAAAAATAACTATTATAAACACTGGCTCCATTTCAGAAGTTAGTTTTTTTCGAATTTCAAACCTAAACGCGTGTAATCATAATAATCATCAAGCGACTTCTTAAAGCCATTAATTCAGGTGGCCGGGTTACAATGCGTAGGAAGGTGGTGGCAAGCCCTTCATGCCACGCGAGCCAACAGCTCCCTACACTAACTATAACCGTTAGTACACTCATATTTCTCTCCATCAAACTAAAAAACGGAAAGAGTAGGAAGGGACAAGTTTCCTGTTCAGAAACTTTCTATTTCGCAATCACTACACGACAAACTATCATTAACCGAATTCGTTCTGTTCCATATTTATGTTTATTATCCACTTATGGTCAGTGCCGTATTTACGTCTAGGCCATGGCCTAGGGGCCCATCCTTGGAAGAGGCCCTCCAGTGACCGTAATTACTGTATTCGAAGGCATAAATCTATAATATCAATCGTAATTTATATTATAGAAATAGCTAGGTAGATGATTTTGTTTTAAAATTCCAAAATTTTTGCCTGGCAGTTTACGGACGCAGCCTTAAATCACAATGTCGCGTATTTATTCGAAGATTGTTTAGAGCTTTTATTAAGTAATATAACCGTAGAGCTCAGACTTCTACGCTGAATCAGGGAAATTAAGGCACAGCCTAGTTCCAGGGATAAGAGTAAATACAGCACGTGAAAAGGGGGCCCAGACTACTTATCTGCCTATGGGCCAAGGATCTCTAAGTCCGGCTCTGCTTATGGTTTATATGTCTAAATATCATATAAAACAGATTAATAGAAGCACTAAATAAGTATCTAAATCAACGGCAGGCCAAATAATCTCCCTGGTGAGCCACCAATGGCCCGCGAGCCCGTATATGCGTATCACTAACCACAGACCACTTACCCCAAGTGGAATATGTATTGCTGGTAGTAATTTAAATTTTTAAATATAATTAGCGAATAAGTGGATTAGTCCATTATGAAAAGGGATAAAAAAGCTAAACCCTAAACAAATTTGAAGAAATTTAAAAACTTACTAATAGCTCGTACCGATAGGTCTTCGAGCGAACAAAAAGACGCGAAACTCGGACCAAATAGATCTTCGAGTGAAAAATTAAATTAAATTAAATAGCCAGTAATTCCAACGGTTGATTGGTTTCGTCCTATTTGGGAGTCGTCAGTACCGAGCGGGAAATCTGGCTCACGACTATAACACCGAATAGAGAAACTAAGCCTAAATATTAAAAATTTCAAAACGAGTTGCTTAGCAACGGAAAGCCGAATAGGGGGAGAATGGTGGAGAATGTGATGCAGATTTTTTAAGAGCACGTCATCTCACGGAAAGTAGAGGCAGTTTTAAAGGTACAAAGACGAGCACGTGTGCCACTAAAAATGTATGGTCGAAGCTGGTTTGCTCACGACGTTTTAATTTTATTTCGTAAATTAAAAAGTTTTCTCGCGTTATTTTCTATTTTCTGTAAAAGAAAGCCGCTTCACTTTTTAGACATATGTTTTCGAGGTAGATGCAAGTCCTTCTTAGGGTAGGTGGTCTGTGCACTAATTAAATAAACTTTATTGTAGTTTTGCGATATCCGGCCTTCGCTAAAGTTTTATTAGAATTTAGGCACACATTTCAATTTGTGTATTCTTCCAATACGGTCTATCATTTCGGATGCAAATCCCGGTGGTTCTCCTTTGGATCGAATGATGAAAACATATAATTTAATCTAGACCGTACTTTCAATTTCAACCCGATTCTCTTTCTGTTTGTTCATCAAATAGGAAATATGCAAAATAGTTAGCCGCATCTTCCTTCTAATTCCAATTTTGAACTACAACGCATCCAAAGACGAAGATAAATTTACATAAGTCCCTTTTTCATAATTAAATAATCTTAATTAATTATTATGGATCTATTTCGAAGCACATTTTTATTTATTTTTAAACAAAAATTAGAATTTTCCTGTATTAGTGTAGTTATAAAGTATAACGAAAAAATATCTAAGCCAGAAATAACTCGTAAGACAGTAAAACGCTAATTTTAGGGCTGTTGTGACAGTTTCTTAGACGCGACCTCTTATTCGCTATATTTCAAGGTATAAGGGGCCTAATACCAGGCCCAGGCAACTGGGGCAATGACGTCACTTGCACTTTAGGACTGATATTCCCCAAATACGTCACTGGCTCAGTGGGTTTCAAAAACGTACCTTAACGGACGCGTCACTGACAAGGAGACTGGTAAGTCGACCTTCATGTAACTTGAAAATCAGTAAAAGGGTGGACAAGAATGGGCTTTCGTTTTGCCATGGCAACCAAAAATGTTTTTCACAACTTAAAAACTGATTACTCGTATTTAACCAATATATGTATATTTACTCATATTTACCAAAATTGAAGTATATTGGTCCAAATGTACCAGATTTAGCCATGATCTGAATTATGTATCTAATTGAAGAACCTTTTTTTAATTTTTTGAAAAATATTGTTAGGGGGGAAACCCTTAAAATCTTCGATTTTACCATGTTAATTTTCATAGAGAAAATAATAATAATAATAATCAGCTAGGCTAATACCCAAGGCACCACCTTAGGCCTAAGTCATCATGCGACTTTTGAAGCCCTTAATTCAGGTGGCCGGGTTACAATGCGTAGGAGGGTGGTGGCAAGCCCTGCATGCCACGCGTTCGAGCCAACAGCTCCCTACACTAACTATTACCGTTAACCTCAACAAGTTTTTGTGGAAGGGGAAACCGAAGATCTCGGGGGAAAACCCCTTAAACCAGTGGGGAGAGAACTTGCAAACTCTACGCAGAAGGAGTTGTTCCGAGTTTTCACCCAGTGCCACAAGCTGGGATCGAACCCGGCTCCTCTTGCTGCGAGGCGAAAGTGCTAACCACTCCACCACCCCAGTTGTTAAGTTGTGAAAAACATTTTTGGTTGCCATGGCAAAACGAAAGCCCATTCTTGTCCACCCTTTTAGGGATTTTCAAGTTACATGAAGGTCTACTTACCACCCGAGTTTCAACCAAATCGGAGATAACCACCTCGGGTAGTCTCCTTGTGAGTATTGTAACATTCGGTGCAACCACCATCTCCAGGTATAAACGCCGGGGTCAAGCGAAGAAAGTGATATTTATATATATATATATATATATATAGTTGAAAATTCTGTGACTGAAAAGATTCCGCCGTAATCCTGCGAGACCTATAACTGCCTGCCACTACAAACCAGGGCCCCAGTCGCAGGACCGTCAGTCCATTGTGGACTCACGATGTTTGCCGCCGCAGCCGCTATACAAATCGAAAAGGTCGCGACCCCAGAAACTCCAACATCCTGGAGTCGAGTGCCTTAGTGAACCATGTTAGGTTCTTAATGACATCAATTAGTCGCGACGCCAACGGCTAATAGAGGCTAAAAATAGAGCAATATAGTGCTAAATAGTAGTCTAAGTGCCAATAGAGCGTCGAGCGAAGAGCTCCACTTTATTCGTTTAATAGTTAGGGCGTAACTAGGTTGTATCATTTGTGTATTTTAAGTGAGTTTTTAACCGTCATTAATTAAGAACTACCAACTCCAGCTCCAATTAGCTTAATTACCAATTTATTAATCAGGCCATTTGCGTGTAATTATATATTTTTTGGCGATATTGGCTAAGTTGGCTGGGGCGTAAATATTGGGTCCCAACCATAAAATCGTCCCACTTTATAGAACAAACTTCAGTTAAACCAAAATTCTAACAACTGTATCCATAGTTGACATTTCTCTAACATTTTCCAGACGTTGAACTTTTGACAGTAGCAACACACAAAAAGGTAAAATTGGAAGACATTTGTAACGCCAGTTTAAAACTAAATCTGGTTTAATGATTAATTACAAATAAGAAAAATTATAATAATAATCAATTAAGTTAATACACAATTAGCCACCATCTTAGGCCCAAGTCCGCTAGAGTCTTTTAATACCATTAATACGGGATGCATAGGAGGGTGGTGTCAAGCCCTTCATGTCACGCGAGCCAACAGCTCCCTACAATAACTATTACCGTTAACCTCAACACGTTTTTATGGAGAAAAAAGAAAATACGTTAATTGAAACTTATCTTTTTAGTTATGGAAATAAGTATATAATTCAGATCGATATTAATGAAATTTGATATTTATAAACACGGGAAATACCCATGTATTTAACCAATCTAAATAATTCAAAAAATGGTAAAATATTGGTGCATTATTTTTATTAAATATAAATTATAAATAAATTAAATTAACTATAAATTTATTAGCGTCCTTCACTAAATATAGGTGACAATTCAATCATGAACAGCTTAATTTTTTAATTTCATTTCATTGTTGTATCTAAACAGCATATTCCACATTGCTCTTAGTCCAAAGACCGAGAAGCTACATTATAATTGTTATGTTAACAGATATTAATAAATAGACAAATTAAAAAAGTAAAATCAGTTAAAACCGCTCCATTTAAGAGCAAATAAAGATATTTTTACAGTTAGATTACTTTTTACTTTAAACTCCAGAAGACATTCGTATTTTTATAAAAATTTGACAAATTCTATTAATATTTAAGGCCCTTGAAGTGTCAAAGTTGTAAAACATAATGGCTCAAATAATGAATGCTAATTAGTAACATAAATATTAAAATTTATTTTAAATTTATCCATGGAAAGATTTAATTAATTCTTTTATAAAATGAAGAGACACGCGTGGATTTTGTTTAACAATTTTAATTAGGTTGAAAAGGGACCTAATAACTGAGCTTTCGGCCCGTTGGCCTTCGTCGTGATTTATAGGCGTTTTTAATGAATCTTGCCATAAGAACATGAACAGCCAGCCATTCCTTTTAAAGCTATCACGTTTGATCTCAAAATTAAAATCAGTCGTTTCATTGGTAGAGGGTAAAGTTTTCGAAATATGGATCTAAACGCGATCTATCCCTTAACGTTTTCTGTTGTATCCGATTGGTTAAATTTCAATTCGACTAGCCAATAGGAAACAGAAAACAACAAAGACTAAGAAATTTCTGGATTATTGATATGGTTATCCATTTTCTAATTCCACAACTGTAACATTAAGAAATATGCATAAATGTACAAAACCCAATGTCAAACTTACGGTTACTAAGTTACTTACATTTATAGCATCCAACCAAATAGTAATTCTGTTTACAAAGAGACTAACTTTTCATAATTAGATTTAACTGAGAAAAGTCTCGCAAAATGGAAGTAAACAACGAGGTTATGTACGAGATATAAGTTTACTAAATACGTCTCTCAAATAGGTCTGTTTCTAGCCATTTTCTAAGCCTACTTAGCAAATACCTCGAGCGTGGAACCATATTTTGCCTTCTTAACCCTCTCTTTTATCACCCTCCACGTCGGCTATAACATTTAGTTATTAATATGAGACTACGTTCCGTGCACTGCACCTATCTTCGGAACGATGTATCCACGGACACTGTTCGCTGGCTGCCTAGAGCAAACAATGCCGTTATTTTGACAGCACTTAATTAATTCGAGATGGTTCCTCCCTGGACTACAATAAATAAATACAGGGGGTCACACTTTGCCAGGATCGGGACATTTTCGCGTAAACTTCAAAGGTATATGGTTTAGAAAATTTAGTGGGTTTTGTTGAAAATGAAGGGATAATTTAAATTATTTTCTGCAATTTTGTACACACGGTTGCCACGGTACCTGGAAAAGTCAGAGAATTTTAATATGGGTATAAAAATCAGGGAAAAGTCGGGGAATTTTAAAAATTAGTCTAAGAATCAGGGAAAGGTCAGGGAATTTAATTGCGGTTGCAAATATGAAACGTTTACTAAAATATAGGTTAAAAAATACAAAATCTGGGCACAAAATAAGTCAGGAAAAATCTCCGGAGATGGTCCGGGAAAACCAGGAAAAGTCAGTTAATTTGATTGTGAAAAAACTGTGGCAACCCTGTGTAAAGTTATAAGAATAATAACAATAAAAAATTGCCATACATTTGAAAAATATATTGTAAGAATAAACAACCGCTTTTTATTGAAAACAAATTGAAAATTATATTTATTTTCTGTATATTTGCAAAATAATCTCTTAAGTTTTAGGAAACAACCAATAATATGGCCGTAGCTAAGTGCTACAGCAAAATCTTCAATGAGTACATTGGTTTGATATCTTTGATGGAAACTGTGTTGCCATTTTTGAAACCAAGATGTCTGGGACATTTGACAATACACAGCCCCTTAATGTTTAAAAATATCTTAGAAAATAAAGTTTTGTTTAATTTTTTTTTATCATCCATGAATCTAAAAGAAACAAGCCTCAGTAAAAAAACCATCCATAATTTTTTTGGTCCTAACGATTTAAAATCGGCTGTTAAAAGTACAACAAAGCTCTGGCAACCCGATATTCCAAAAATACTTTTTAATTTCTACAGATGTTACTGAATTATGGTTTTTCAGAATCAAATTGTGTGTTATTACAGATTTCATGTTGTTAAATTAACAGAAAATTGCTGATTTTACAAATTAGAAAAATATATAATAAAAACTGAAATATAATTTCAAAGATTTTCAGAAAATATCTGTTGACGTAACCGAAAGTGAAGAATTTTATATTACAGAAAAATACGTTAGAAAAACAGGCAAATCATATTAAAATTTACAGATATCCTCTGCATAAATACCAATCATAATATAAATCATAATAACCATCATCTTCCTAATATTTTTAAAGCAAGTGTCGGCTCTAGGTGAAGTAGCTCTTTTTTCAACAGATGTCCCTAGCGTCGAAATCAAAACAAGTTGCTGGAGCTACATTTTGATCCAAAAGGCGGGACATAAAAGTATGCTTCGCTTTGATTGGCTCGTTTGTAAATTTGTCAATAACTTCAAGTATAATAATTGTTTAATTGTTTACAACATAATTTATATGGGATATATAAATTAGGTTAAAGTTCACTAAGTAGAGTAAAAGTGGTCTAAATAAAATAATCTATAATGGCTCTCTGACGACGTTATTGTTTCGCTATTTTGAATTTTAGCTTCCTTGGCCATTAATAGATGGCACCACGCTCTCCACGAAAGTCACTTTTTTTCGAAGATCCGGATAGATTCATAGCCATCTCTAATAAAAGGGGACTTTTCATGATGCAGGTGGCAATGATAAAGCCGACAGTTGCTTTAAGATTTCTTCAAAATGTCTGCCTCTTTGATGTTTTCATAAAAGTAATTCTATGGCTTCTATTTAATTTATTATCTACACCGTGTCTACAGCTACCACGCACTACTACGTATTTTTAACGTAACTAGCCACTCTTAAACCTGGTGCAGAAATGTTAAATTACTTGAGTCATCATAAATACGTTAATTTAGCGTGTCCTAATTTGATGAAGATGACCCGCACTCGCCAAGTAGGAGTCACCCTGTATACCTGGAGCAATGGGGCTGTTTCGAGGCGAAACCAGAGCTGTGGGTCCCGCTCTTCCTTTGCCCATTTCGGGGCGAAGATCAACACAAGCAACGTTGTATTCTCGTTTCGCGGGTAAGCTTCGCTGCTTTCTAACCGAGACGTCATCAGCATTTGACGGTGGATACCGCAACTACGTAAGTGCTTCGTAGACTCTTCGGCCAGTGGACTTGGCAGCGCTGTCGAAACCATTCCAAAATTTAATTTCAAGCTTTTGAGGGACAAGGCTTAACCTCGCAATTGGACATGGCAGAAATTGATTTATGAAAACGACGTTCAAAAGCAAATCGTTATAAAGAAATATGGCGGTTTACAATGCGAATGTTTAATGGAAGCGATCAGTTTATATGCTAACTGTAATGGGTTTTATTTTCCGTCATTTCGTCTTAAAGCTATCGAAACCACAACTAGATATGACTGCAATTTTAGTTAGTTTCCACGCGAACATCGGCGTTGGTGAGGACAAAAGTGGTGTCGGGAGTCTTACACCAAGAAAGGTTAAGCTCATGTAAAACTAACAAGTCCGCCCAGCAGTAATACAAGCTTCACACCGGAGAATAATTTTATTTTATTACGTTCGAATAAAAACAAATAACTGACACCCCTAAATCAAATAGGTGTATTAACGTTTTCCTATTCAGTTTTCATAAAATGTTGAATTTTCCTCTACTAAGCAGAAGATTTGTTATTTTTGAGTAAACAAGAACACAGCAATTTATGAGCTATTATTGTTGACCTTAAAGGGGAACGGCCAAGCTTTTCGAAATATGGCCTTATTTCCGTATCAAAAGATTAACAAGACGTTCAATATACTAACACGTACCTTTTTTTGTCTTGAAAAAATAGCTTTTGGCCCAAAAAATTGAAACGAAAAATAACGCCAGGTGTTTGGGTTTGAATTTTCGCCGCCATCTTAGGGGCTGCCGCCAGCGCCCCTAACCCCGTATGAGCGATTTGCGAACTATCCTAACTTTTAAAATCGCGCAATTTAGGCTTAAGGTCTCTTATAACATATTTTTCGCGTCTTCAGCAGCGCGCGATTTTACGTTGTTTTTCTGTCTCACCGACTTCGCACCAGGTGTCGCGGCGGATTCGTGCTTTTCGATTTCCCGAAATTTCTTTATTATATTAAAAATTAACCACTAAATATTTTTTGATGCGGTTTTCGCCATAAATTTTAGTTTCTAATGGGCTATAGGGCTATCTAACTGGTTAAAGCTTGACCATCCCCTTTAAGCAAACTGATAATCCTAAAAAAGTGTTAATCAAAAGAAGAGAAACACACGTTTCAACCTTTGCCGTTGGTTTCGATTCGATGGGTTCAGACCTTTTTTATGAAAATAGGTACAATCTAAAACCGCTTTAAATTTGTATTAAATTTTGTTAAGTTAGTAAGAATTGTTATTTTCTGACTTTACTTTAAAATAAAGCCAACTTAACTTAAATTCTGAAATTAATAGTTTATATTTATTAAATTATTAGTAGAGGAACTTTTTAATTTGTTGATTTCAGAAAAATTGAGGACGTGAGGAAGGATGCAGATTGCAGAGAATACTTTGAAGTTCAGAAATAAAGTTTGCTCTGTCGAAATAGGCCCATTTTTAACAAAATATTAAGTCATTAAATACATGTTGCTACTAGTTAAATACGTTTTTGGAGTGTTGAGAGGAAAATGTGGAAAACTATGTCGACTGGTGAATTATTAATATTTCAAAACTATAAAATATTCTCGGACCTTTTTATAATTTCAAATTAAAGATTTCCTTTACTTTTCATTGACAATTTCAGAATTCTAGATTATAGTTTTTCAGAAAAATTCCTGGGCTTATTAAATTGAAGCACCCTGTATACAAAGGCTCAACGTGTTTTCTCAAAAAGCTGGTAAGGAACAACGTATAAAATACGCCAAATAAGAAGGAGTTGGGTCAATCAGAACAACGTAGAACAGGTGTCTCAGCCAATATACAAAGTACTCCATCATCATCGAGTACCCGACCATTTCCCGATCGTATTCTTGACCTCGAACTTGTAGTAGACGAATAGTTGCTTTGAGGGTAGATTCTGATTAATTGGAAAAGCAGACGAAAGAGACTTAGTTATTAAACGGATAAATATATGTTAGAAGTGCTACCAGTCGACACTACAGATAATAGTTCAGTTGGGTTTAAATATTTTTCTTAATGGGAGGCGATATTTAAATTTATATTTTCATATGTGTTAGAAGTGCTACCACTACAGATATTAATTCAGTTGGCTCAAATATATTTTTTATGGGAGGCGATATTTGATGTTATATTTGCACAATTTTGAATAAATGACCTAGAACGCGTTCATAAAAATTTCATACTTGTTAAATTTATGTACATGATAATTGAAAAAAAAAAGGATTTAATTTTTTCACAATAATCTGTTAGGATACTCTAGATTTAGGAAATTTAAGACAATTCTGGTCATGAAATCAACGTGGATACAGAAATAAGCGGACACCTAGCGGGTTTAAAATGAACCTACAACTACACTTTGTTTTTGAAATATCAATTAGAGTAAAGTCAACTTTTACAAAAACCTTTTAACTATTACACTTCTTGACCAAGCCCAAAGGTGTAGAACACTTTTCACTCACAGACAATTGCGTTATTTATTTGTTGCCACTTTTAAACATCTTTCATCCTCTACCTATTTCAATGGGGTTTTATCAATTAACACCTTTTGAAAGACGTTTTTATAAATCACGAGACGGGTAAACACAATCCCGCAATTTTATACACAAATTAATTAAAACTGAACTTGCCTTCAATAGCAAAATCTGTCATCAACGTTTGCATTGAAAATTCCATTCATAGTTTGCTGTCAACTAAACTTCGTTAAGTAATGTAATTGAGTTAAGATTCGACTTTCGCGTAGGCAGTAGAAACTGCTACGTTTTATTGTCAACTATCACTGGCAAAATAATATTACTGTGGTACGGATTGACAATTATTAAAATCAGTGAGAATAACCAAACAATGGTGACTCTTTTGGTTGTCAGAGCTAACATAAATTTAATTTATTTCCCCAGCCTTTTCTTTAATAACGTTAATTGTAAGTTAAATTTAATTACATAATTTATTTACGTTTGATTGTCACGGTAGATTTAAAGTTAATATAAAATAAAAATAAAAACTGTAAGCGAAGAATATGACCTCTGAAATATAAAAAAAATTTAAATGTACCTGAGTTCGTCATTCAGGCTGGGAAAAAACCACAAATATACATACTTTTCTACAGGGTGTTCTAAATTGCGCGATCAGGACATTTATAATTACACATTTACTGTAGTAAACTGAAATTGTCAGGATTTATTTTATAATAATAACCATAATTACCATATCTGCCACTATTTACCATTATTTAACAGTAGAATAAACTTTATTCGAAAAAAATTGATATTTTGGAACACTTGGTCAATTCAAAGTGCTTATGACAAACCAATAATCTCCACAACGAATGGTGAATATAATTATGTATTTGAGACAATATTACGAAAATGAAAAGCTCTTGGTGTTTGCTAATTATACAAGATAATTAAATTACATAACATTCACAATTTTTTCATAAACTCAAAAGATTTTCGTTAAAAACAATATTTTTATAGGGATTAATTGTTTATATAGTGAAACAGTTTTGTTATGCTATGAAATATAAGAATGGTTGTTAATTGTCACCAGATTAAACTGGTGGGAGTGGTATCAGAGCTGAGCCCAGGTTTTAAAAAAATGCCTAATCGTAAATTTCTCAAGAAAGATGAAAAAAGGCCGTTTTTTTAATAAATTTCTAAAATCTCGGCAGATATGGCGGTTTCAAACGAAAATGACACGCAGTGCCTCTCGTGGCGAGCTCGCGCGTAACTTGGTTAAAAGTTTTTTCTCCGCCCCATTGAAATTAATGTAAAGTTGGCGATAATTAATCGTAAATTAACCTACCAAATGTTATAAGAAATATTCCACTGACAATTTTTCCGTTTATATGAACTTAAATGTAATATAAAATCGTCTTAAAAAATCGTTTATCGTTTTATAACATTCAAAAATAATATTTTTAACGCGTCATGTAGATAATCGAACAGCTGCTCGTCTAGGTAAAGTTTGCGTTGTCAACGCGCGTATTAGAAAGCAAAATGAGATTTTAGAAAGTAGGTTGTAATTCGGTACGATATTAATACTTTTCGCGAATTTAGTCATCAGTGAATAATAAATATGACTTGAAATAAGTTTCCAGGACAAGATAGAAGTATTTAAATTCACCGGGAATCACTGCTTTCTCCATAAATGTATATTTAGGCGTACGCGTGAGCTTTGAGCCCGCCTATTTCGAAAATAAAACGATAAAATATATCTTAAAGGCTTTTTTTGGGTTTCTTTTAAATTCATTTATTACGGAAAAATGTTAATCAAATATTTTTTCGAAAAAGATTTGTTAATTTACTTTAAATCATCGCTACATTTACATTAGCGTCAACGGGAATTGTTGTTTATTTTTAACCAAGTTACGCGCGAGCTCGTCCCTAGAGGCGCTGCGCGTCAATCGCTCGTACTCTATAGGATTTTATTTTCAACTAAGCCTAACATTTTAAATTTAAAATAAGTTAATTTAAGGCGCGCGTGGAATTGGCTAAAGACTGGAGCTAGAAATAAGAAAATTTTATGAATATTGTTTTTAAAAATGCGGGTTTATATTTGATAAACCGAGGCTTTATTATTATGGGGGAGCTATAACTCAAGGCGAACACTGAAGGAAATTAATATCACAGCATGCAGGGAGGCAAAAATGTATACACCAAAAAATATACTCGACTTCACTACTACTAAGCGACGTTTTCTTTAGGAGATCGAACCTGGTGACTTATTATTTGAACTGACGGAATTTGGTTTGGCAGCTAGAGCGATGTCTTACGAGTAGTAATAGAATGTCGTCATCGGTAATTATCGAAGGTGTTGGAAATGATAACTTAAAGAGCAGCTAACAACAATTCTCGTAAAAGAATAGCTCTACTCGAAATGAATTTCAAAAGCATTCGAACCAATTAAACCAATAAGTTCCGAAACTTCCAGCGCAATTTTCCTTATTTCCAACGCATATTTTATATTGATTTTCATTAAGCAATTTTTCGGCCAACTAGACCAGGGCACTTTTAATTTGATTTGCAATATAATTAACGCGTCGATAACTTTCGGGTGGGCTCACCAACATCCCCCTCTCGTAATGGTAATTGATTAAATCACTTAAATTTTACAAAGTTAGTCAAGCATATGACAGAAAAATTAATTAAAAATTAATTATCTTTGGGAAAAACTAATAACAGTTTGTCGAAGTGGCTATATCCTATTTTACACACGTTGATTGATTTATTGTGAAGGGAATAGAAACAAGCTGTCGGATATAAACCAAAAAGGGATTCAGAAATGCTCTTTCCCTTACGAAAATGGAGGATCATAATTTGATCCAAATTTGATTTAATTTATTGGATCCAAATGTGATCAAAAATTGGACAGATCAAACGGGGATCCAATTACAGTTGGATCCAATTTCGTTTTTACTTTAAGACGTCTCGATAAAATTTAGGATCCAATTTATATCAAATTGGGATCCAAATTGGATCAAGTAATGATAGATTTTATGAAATTTGAATGCCAATGGGATCCAATTTCGTAAATTGGGATCCAATATATATCACAATTTTATACATATTGAAATCCAATGAGATTGGATCAAAGTGGGATCCCATGAGATTGGATCAAATTGGGATCCAATGAGATTTGGAACCCGACTGGATCTAATGATATTGGATACGGTCTTGATCCAATTAGATTTGGATCAGCTCTTAATTCAATGAGAATTGGATCCAGTTGGGATCCAATGGGCATTCAAAGAGATTCTTTGAAAAAAAGGTAACTTTGGTGGCATGAATTATAATTAAATAACCTTAACAGCAGATACTACACTTTTCACTTAGTCGTAAGAGTCACTCACAGTGTAGCACATGTGACAATTAACCATAGCCAAAAGGATTTTGTGGAAAAATTTCTTACATACATAACAAAACATGCCAAGAAACGATAAGAAACTATAAAGAAAAGCTAATATTTAGGCCAAAAAGCTAGGAAACCTACAAACACTTGCCAAAAGACGTCTACTTTGGCCTAAAATGAAGCAACTGACCAAACAATGGCACGTGCATCACGTGCTCTAAGTGCTCAAAACGCGGTAAATGAAAATAAATGAGGTAAATTTAACAATAATTAACAAAATCAATGAATTATATCCCCACCCAAATCCCTTGTTTTTACACCTGGTTGCGCTTAGATGGTAGATTAAATAAAACAAACAAATGTAATTGGCCAGAACCGAGTGACGTCACTGTAACTTTTGGAAGGCTAACTATTAGAGAACCGACTAGAGTGTAGAAGGCAGGGAACAGACTTAAAATAAGACGACGCGTAAACCAAAACCACCCAAACGAACGAGGCTACCTTTTATAGCATTTTTTACTAACCTTGGGCGTTACTGACTAATCCGCCAGTTTCAAATCGGCGCGTGGTCCATTGCAAAATTCGTTCTAGTTACATTCTGATTTATATGCTGTAGGGTTTTATCGAAATGTTGCCAGTTGTTCGATAAATTTAAATATATATATTTACTGAGATCGATATTGTTCTGGCGGTCTCGCCAAACATAAAAAGTAGTCATCTAATCTCCTATCGCCTTCTATAATTATGTTTATACCATTGAGTTAGGAATATTTACTCTAGATTATTGAACACTCAATTGATATCCGCTATGGTGTCTCGGTTGGGACCAATTTCTAGAAACACTTACGGCGGCCGTCATCTATTTTAGAAATAATATATTTAAGCCACCGGCTTAAGTTATTCTCAGTGTTTCTAACCGCTGGCGGTACATGACGACACCGTACAAGATTCCATACACGATTCCAAGAAAGTGTCCCGGCGAATTATCAATTGGATACAAATTTTATACAATTTTATTTGATCAAATTAATTTGGATCAAACTTGGATTCAATTCTTAGTTAAAAGATTTTTTGGGTCCAAATTTGATACAATTTTATTTGATAAAATTAATTTGGATCCTACTTGGATCCAATTCTTAGTTCAGATTTTTTTGTATCTAAAATTGATACAATTTTAATTGAACAAATTAATTTGATCAAATTAATTCGGATCCTACTTGGATTCAATTCTTAGTTAAAAGATTTTTTGGATCCAAATTTGATACAATTTTATTTGATCAAATTAATTTGGATCCTACTTGGATCCAATTCTTAGTTCAGAATTTTTTGGATCTAAAATTGATGCAATTTTATTTGAATAAATTAATTTGATCAAATTAATTTGGATCGAAATTTTATCCAATGCTATTTGATCAAAACAATTTAGATCAAACTTGGATCCAATTCTTAGTTAAAAGATTTTTTTGATCCAAATTTGATATAGTTTTATTTGATCAAATATATTTGATGAAACTTGGATCCAATTCTTAGTTAAAAGATTTTTGGATCTAAATTTGATACAATTTTATTTGATCAAACCTATTTGGATAAAACTTGTATCCAATTCTTACTTAAAAGATTTTTTGGATCCTAATTTGATACAATTTTATTTGATCAAATTAATTTGGATCAAACTTGGATTTAAAGCAACGCTAACTACTCCGCTATCCCGGTACCTCTAATCGAACCTGCTAATTATAGGAGTTCTTTGCCAAGCCCTAAAAGGTACTACTAAACAGATTATTTTAAAAAATGCCAGTTAAATTGTTTAACATTAAAAACATATTATTTATTTTGGTTCAACTTTTCATTTGCTAGTTGATGGAAAAATTAAATTGATTTGATTTATATAAATGGCTAAGGGATAAATAAGGGAACCATTTTCAGGACTCTAGAAATTAACCGAATGAGCCTGATTTTTAAGAACTCAGGGCTTAACTCTAAAGCATTAAAAAAACGATTAACACATCTCTAAATTACAGAAACTGGATCAATATTTATTGATGAATATTTAACTCGTTTATTACTCCACCTCACGATTAAAAATGAAAAAATTACATATGTACTTACCTATTAATAGTTTATAAAATCCAAACTTTTTCCTCCGAAACTTCTCGTGAAAAGTCACCGGGAACTTGAGATGGCCCACGATTCAAGCGAACAACATAAGCGAAATAACGAGAGGTATAGCATCTACTTCTGGTGCTTTCCACACCACCAGCTCTTCGGAATCTTAAAAATCCCGAATGTGTGCTAGTCCTTACTGTTATTTGAAACGTAAGTTTTCGCTTTCAATCAGATGGTTTCCAACACAACGGTTTACCTCACGCAATGACTAGGAAGATCAGTACTTTCTTACAAATGCTCTTCAAATGACCTGTAAACAAAGAGAAACTGTTGGATCAAATAACAATCTCATGTTTTACATACTTTCTGACTCTAATCCTAAAAATAAGTAGCAGCATTTATATTTAAGTCGCTCAAAAAAAGATAATTATTTGTAGCTATTTTCTTTCAATTCATACAAAGCATGAATCAATTTAAGTTTTGAGTCTGATAATAGGTAAAAGGACTTTCTAACTGCTAGAAGTTCCGTAACTGTATCTTTGCTTGCGCTAATATGTCATAAAGTCGAATCTACTTAGGTAGCTTTTCCTTTTTTTCTAAGAAGCACGACTCCTATAGCTCTATAGTAAGAGTTGCTGCATTTGCTCATGAAATTCAATTACTCCGAGAAGTCCCTGTATAAATTATGCTAATTAAAAACCAGACGTACGGTGGTCAGAATACACACAATCCTTCTAATGTGTTAAGTTTGTTTGAGCGATTCACAGCAACCTGCAACGCCGGTATCACAACCAAAATATATCCACGGTCACACATATATACATATTTACTATTATTTGTTACTTCTAGTCATACTTTGAAAGCATCGAAGATTCCTTCGATCAGTATCACTCTTATTTTTTACTTTTGATCACACTTATTTGTTACTAGTCAGCCGTTGAGTGTCACACTTATTTTTTCTGGTTATACGACAAAGACTAGTTCGATCAGTTTCATACTTATTTGTTACTTCTGATCACACTTAAGTTTTCTTCGCACCGCGCAAATATCCCGGTGGTAGGCCAACGTGTTGCGGTTGGCCTACCACCAGGATATTTGATTTCTTTACTTATTTCTAACAATTCTCGGGTTAAAGTTTTATGAAAAAAATAATTTTAAATGACTTTGGTAAAGAGATATTTCAAGCTGATAAACTGATACAAACAAAAAATGGCATTCAACGAGACAAAAAACATTCTATTCTATAGACAATAAGAACTCTTTATGTCTTGGCGAAATATCATTAAAACATGAGACCAATAATAAATGTATTTCTACTTCGGGATAATGATTATGTTACTCCCAATTCCCCGCCTGCTCTTCTAACAAAAATCAAATCAATCCGGTATTTCAGTGATACTCTAAAACTGGCATTTTTATACAGAATGATAAAATATCCTAACGGTGGTAAAGTCCTTATTGTAGCGCGGAAAAAACTGCCAAACATTTATATAAAGAAATAACAAAACTAACGATTTACTCAAACCTCCTATAGCGCAGCAACGAAATGCCAATAAAGGCCCCGTTTTATGAGAGCGATTTGAAAGAGAAAAAATCAGCGATTTGCAAAAGATATGTTCAAATTCACGCTACAATTTTTTAGTGTTTTCATGAACGCTCTCTTCTAACCAGAGTAGACTTTTTCGCGTCTCGCTGAGCGATTTTGTGGAAATGTTGTGCACGTGATTTATAACCTGATAGGCTTCAGCCAATGAAAGTTCATTAACATAAATTGAAAGGTGTTGCAACACGTTGTACAAAGAATATATTATTTGCGTTGTGTTTATTTTAATTCCACAGTTTTATTCTCGGTTTTTGTTGATCGTGTTTTTTTAATTTGGAAAGTACTGTTAATATTAAACCAACCAAAGCATTAACAAAATAAGAACTATTAAAAGAAAAAAAAGCCGAAGCAAAATGAGCAGAAATTGAGACAAATGAAAAATTAATTGAAATCGTAAAAAAAGTCTTGCAGATAAGAGTTTAACGGTGTGACAATTTTGGAAATAGAGAGCTTGTTGGTGGATATTTTTAAAAACAAGTTGGCAAGCTTGCCAAAATATACCTCTCCTCGGAAGAATTTGTCCTTGGGCGTATTAACTACTGGACTCGGCACTCAACGATATTTCGCAATATTCAAAGCATCCGCCTAAAAACGTAGACCCGGTTCTATCCGAACCAGTAGAATATTTTTTATTATAATTATAATAAATATTACAAATATTATTGTCTTTTACAAATTTCCAATATCTTAGAACAAAAAACCAACTTTACACTCAAAACGTTATTAAATTAACAAAGCAACAAAATGAGAAATGGAAAATTCTAAATTTACAATTATTAGAACGTTCACGAAACGTAAAATATACATGTGAGAAACTATTTTATAGACAAAAACCAACCCATTGTATTATATATCTTAAAAAATAAAATGTATATGGAAAACAAAAGTTAAAGCGAAAACCAAAACTATAAGTGAAAGCACTAATAAAAACTGCGTGGGCTCATGACGACAACCCAACGAAGCCGATAAAAAACAATGCAAATAAAATAAGTGACAAAAAGGTTCCTCCAAAAAAATGAACCATTTCGCGGAAGAAGTAAATAATTTTAAAAGAATAAAAGATAAAACAAATATACAACAGCAACAATAAAACGTCAAATAATAGAAGAAAAAATCTTAAAAAAAAAGATAAGGCCTTCAAAATTTCATTCGTAAAAAAATTCAAGACTTTATTAACTATTATGCTTACGATAAGTGTCTTATTTGCAGTATAGCTAAGGAGTTATCAATGGTTCTGTAGTAGAGCACTTGATTGCCAGACTAAACGGCCCGGGTTCAAAACATAGGCGGTGGCGTATTTATTTTTAATCACTAGAGAAATCGCTAAATTAGAATTTCTTCGATGTAATAATTTAAATCTTACACGAAATCTTGTTCTATTTCAATTAAACCAAAATTTCATACTCTATTAAATACGCTTCCGATAAAGTTGAAGGTCTAATTTTCAATGAGGCGTTATAAGCGTCGGTGGTTCTGTGGTAGAGCGCTCGACTGCAAAGCCGAAAGGCCTGGGTTCGAAACCTGGGTGGCGCATTTGATTTTAATCAATAGAGAAAACGCTAAATTAGAATTTCTTCGATGCAATAATTTAAATCTTACACGAAATCTTGCTCTATTTCAATTAAACCAAAATTTCATTAAATAAGCTCCCGATAAAGTCCCCTTGGAGAGGTAAAAAATGCATGAAACAGGTATTTAAAATGAAATTGCAATATTATTATACAGTAAATTGTAGTGATAAGAAAAATGATTTTAACTTTATTACTTACTACCATAAGTGGCATAATTACCCTAAGTGTGTCAGTAAGATAAATTTTACAATTATACCTTGTTTCACGGAAATGACGGTTATGACATCACTTTTTTCCAATGACGAAATTTACGTCACTTTATTCGGGGACGAAATTGGCGGGAACATAACAAAGACCACATAGGGTACTAGAACGGAATTCGCGAGTCCTACGTTTCTTTGGTCCGTGTAGAACAAGCTCTCATTGATGAATTTCTATGGGAAAGGCTTATTGGCACATTTAGGGTAATTATACTAATAATATATGATGAGTGCTAAAGTTTTTCCTACAATTTTTTGTTTATTTTCCCAAATATATTCTTCCACCATCGTTTTGCTGCGTACTTTCTTTTCTTTTTAGAAAAAAAATATTTGCTGTAATAGCAGTTTCTTTTTCAATAGCAGTTTTTATAACAGCCTCATTCTGTTAAAGACCTCCATTTTAAAAGACCTAAAAATCACTTGACAATCGTCAATTCTCGCTTGAAAAATCACTAAAATGAAAATCAACCCTGGCGCGATTTCTCTTGACTGTTTTGTCACTCTCACTCCCTCAATTCACTTGAAAAATCGCTCTTAAGTGGATAGTAGTGGATAATAAAATGAACTAAAAGTTATGTTAATATATCCGTGTTGGTAAACGATCATCAGTAGCATATATTTAGTATGTTACTCGCGCTATTAGCGAAACCATTTTAGCGAGAAAAAAGGCAAAACTCAAATCCAAGCGAGAACCTCAGAGTGTCGTACATCCGCAGCGCTAATTGGCCACTTGCTCTCAACCAGAGAAAGCGGGCTAGTTGGAGTTTAAACAGCCGTGTAAATCCAGCAAAATTATCCTCGAAATTATCCTCGCGGGCTCGCTGTTTATCGATTTTGTCTAGCGGATCATTCCTCGTAGCCTTCCTTTCCTGTTCACCGCCATTACAGCTTTTCGCACTTTCTCTAATTGACAATTTACGCCGAATTTCGTTCCAAATTTACGGTTTCTTCGTTCCACGTTTTCGAGTAAAGCCAACTACAAATTCCTGGCTAAAGCAACCGAGCCTCTTATGAAAGATTTATAGCTTTTAAGAATTAGTCATGTTCAAACTCTTTAGTAGGAATTTTCTAAAACTTGTGTTAGTCATCAAACCAATTTTTGGTATCTAACTAAGGTAACCTACGTTCATTTTTCAATGTTTTGCAATATTATAAATGGAATATTTACCAAATCAATAAAATATTGTTATTTAACCGTATAAAATAGTTTGTATCAAACAATTTACAACAATTAAGTAACACTAATATCCTCAGCAATTCGATAGCTAAGATAGGCAGTGGCATCAGAAGTACTTTGGAGGAACTCGTGGGGCTGAAATTAATATCATAGAATTATGTAAGCCAACGGCAGTGTCATCAGAAGTACTTTGGAGGAACTCGTGGGGCTGAAATTAAAATCATAGAATTATGTAAGCCAACGGCCAGTGGCGTACCCGCCTCTCCACAGCGTAAGGAATAATAATCAGCTAGGCTTATAACCAAGACACCATCTCAGGTCCAAGTCAACGAGGGTGGTGGCCAGCCAGTCATGCCAACAACTCCCTACACTTACTATTAGAAGTTTATGGAAAAGGGAAGCCGAAGAACTCTGGGGACGACGCTTTTACCTGTGGGAGAGAACTGAACGCGGAAGAAGTTGTTCCGAGCCTGGGATTGTACGTGGTTCCTCTTGTTGCGAGGTTAAATTGCTAACCACTCCGCCACGGAATTTCATTGATTGTTTTCATTTTTTTATCCGAGCCTTCTGCCAGTCCGCGAGCTCCACATCATTTATCTTCTGGGCCCGCTACTGCACGGAATTCCCAATTGTCTACATTCAGTGGTGTATTGGTAAAACTATAGGCTCGAGCGTGAGTAGGCGAATCGTCATAATAGGCTTAAATAAAAGTATTAATTAAAGAAATTGCAAGTGGCCTGAATTTTGGTCCAAAAGTGTGTTCTTAAAATGGATGTTACTCTCGAAGAAATAGTTGGGAGGGGAGAAGGGAGAGTATATACAATGGGGAGGGAATGAAGTTCAAATGTAGATAAAGTGTCACCTAAGGAAGCACTGTACATGGGCAGGACTCGCAATTATATACTAAGCTCACATAGAGTATTTCGCTTCGAACTGTCACGCTATTCGACTGGAGCGCTACCGTGCGTAATTCGCGAAAGTTAAAAATTCGATACAAAATGGCGAGTATCTCCCTAGCTTGATTTACGAGTTTATAAATAATTTTTTAGCTATATCCCCGAATAAATGTGATTACGGTGATTGTCGATATGATACTAGGTTATTAAAAGGGGCTTTCATTTGAAGATGATGATTTTGAAGAACAATGCCCATTTTCATGGAAAATTTAATATAATTTAAAATAATATTACGTCTTGAGCTGTACTATTTACTTGCAAATATTCTATTGAATATCCTTTCGATATTATGTAATTAAACAGCCTTTTAGAAGATTCATTAAGAGAGCTATTTTGCGCATCGTCTAGTTTTTCAACCATTTCGCAAAAATTAGATTGAAATCTATTCTCAAGTATATCTTATATTAAAAAATACGTGTCATATTAGTTTATAAAATGGATTAGTATAACTTAACATGAAAATTCAGCGTTAATTTTATCTGTCAATAATCTAATATCCAACTCCATTAACGCCGCCATCTTGTCCCAAATTTTTAAATTCAAAGAACTTCACTAGGTGGCGCTGTCCGTCACGTAAAATTTCAACGCGACATTTGGAAGACGAAGTTTTATAGGCTTGCATTGCGAGT